>NC_056749.1:352602868-352845368 GCF_019279795.1 Protopterus annectens
AAGATATAGTCATACCAGCAGAATTCGTTGTTCCTTACAAAACTTTGGAAGAAGGCAGGTATAAAAAACTGGAGACAGTATATTGTTTGTGGAAAAAGATTACTCACTCTACACCAGGCAACAGAGAGAAGAAAATGTAGCCCAGTAATCAGGGAATATCAAGAAGCAGGTGTGAGGTTCAAGCTGCTATATCCATCTGTCTTCAGTATATTTTTTTCCTGGAGGACCAATGTCAGTTTTTGATGCAGAAGAGTCTAAGGATGAAATTAAAAAATTCATTCACCAAAAAAAAAAAAGTGAGGCTAGAAACAGAAAGGGATGGTACTTCTGATTCTTCTGATAATAAGTATCATAGAGAAACTTGGCCAGTAAAACCTTTTCCAGTGTTCCAAAGAAAAACTTTTGACAGACAGAAAATATCTCATGAGTTAACTAGTACCATGGACATGAACCAGGGTTGGACGATGGAGATGAACTAGAAGAAAACCAGCAACAATAAAATTAGTGCCTTAATGTAAAATTAAAAAGCATTAATCACATTTGTGAATATGGCTTTACAAGAAAAAGTGGCTGAGAAAGACTGAACTTTAGTTGACATTACTATACTTGTGGGAGACTGAAAGGAATGCATCCCAGGACATGTTATTAATGTTTGGAAAAACATTACAAGGAAAAACACAACTGTTTTGTTCTTATCAATATTTGTATAAAACTTTTCATGATATAAATTTGATATTATATAGTAAAATATTTTCAAAATAGATGAATGTGAAAAAAGATGAACTAAACAAGTACTTTTTTTTTTTTTTTAGTTTTCAGAAATGTAGGCACTACAATGAATAAAGAAAATAAAGGCTGGGCAAAACCCTGTTTACATTAATATGCTGTAATCTTGGGCTGTTGGAAAGAGGGATGGCCTGTAAAACTTCACCAATTAAAATATATGAAGAGCTGAGATGTTTTCTTTTAATTTTCAAAGATGAATGTCTGGATTAATGCCCTTCACAAGTTTTTGGTGTGAAGAGGTTTGCTTTGAAAATAAGAGAACACTGAATGTGATGAAAAGTTTTCCTTTAGCAAATAAATGTTCAGCATGAGATGAGAAGTCTGCATCTGAGTGCAGGTATACATTCTTTTCTTATATTCCATTGGAGACAAGCTGACTACAGGTACAAGTAATAAATCTTGATATTTCAGGGCATTGTTTATGAAACAAATCATTAAACTAAGGAGTACAAGAGTATGCAGTTTAGTAAAACATTACATTTGAAATTATTGGAGTGAATAACAGATAGTAGCTTTACTGGTACCTGAATACTCCAATGCATTTTCTAGAACAGTGTATAGTTTCATTTTATTTAAAGATGGCCAATGTACTTTATCTTAAGACTAAATGTTAATGTTTTCTGGAAGCATACACACTACAATTAAAAATGGGAGGGGAATAAAGATAAGAAAAGAACAGAAAGCAATTAGTGTAAGTAGGTGCATAGGCTATAACATGCACATTAGCATGGATAACCTTAGTTTTGGTTAGGTAATAGCTGTGGGTAGAGCTGTCAATTTAGGACAATTGTTCCTATCTGGAGGGTTAAAGTTCATTATCTGAAGATGTACATAGGTGAGTGTGTGTGTGTGTGAGTGTGTGTGTGTGTGTGTGTGTGTGTGTGTGTGTGTGTGTGTGTGTGTGTGTGTGTGTGTGTGTGTTTTAGTTAATAGGTTATGGGGTGTGGGGGTGTTTGGGAGCTTCTTTTGAGGGTTTACATTAAAACAAACAAAAACGTCCTGTGACATATGACACAGGTTCAAAAGGAGATTAAAACAAACCAAATAAAGTATTGTAAAATGTGGCACAGGTTCAAAAGGAGAGGACAAGAAATAATTGTATAAATGATCAACCTGCCCAACATTAGTGGGTTTATGTAACACCAAAACTGGAACTAGACATTTAAAAAGGTTGTCATATATATATATATATATATATATATATATATATATATATGTAGATAGATGGGGATGATAAACTTCTTATCATAATGGTTAAACTATCCATATTATTCTGGAACATGAATAGCCTCAATGTCTAGACAAAAGGTAAGAGTATAGAATCATATTAAGAATTGCAGAGTAAGAATAGCAATGCTACAGGAGACATTTTTGGAAAGAATGAATTTGATAAAGAAAAAAATCCAAAATGAATATTAAGCAGAAAATCAAGGGTAAAGGAAATGGGGTATGCTTATACTAATTGCTAGAGAGCTCAAATAGTGATAGAATAGGAAATAAAGATCATAATGGCAGATTTGTGGTAGTAAGAGCTTATTGGCAATGGAGAGCTATTCTGCTGGCATGTATTTATACCCACCTAAAACTGCTAATATGGACCTTAAGCAATTACTGGGAGAAATAATTAGCTTTCAGCAAGGAATATTACTTATAGATGGGGACTGGAACTTGATTTGCTACAGTGAGTATATTTTATATAAATATATATATATATATATATATATATATATATATATATATATATATATATATATCTATAGGGATCAAGAAGAGGAAAATATAACAAATGTAGGAAGATTTCTGAAGAATTCTATGAAAATATTTGGTATGGAAGACATGACCTCAGTAGAAAGAACGGGTCTATATTAAAAACTCGAATGTTTACTTACCCGAACACCTAAATGCCGACACATTTTCATCGAAATGCAAAAACATCGATCGTCCTGAAGTGCAAAATCTGAAATGTCAATTCATCTTGGTTGGCCCCTCTGCGGTATAGCTCCATAAGGTAAGTGTGTGATAGTTATGGACCTTAGGGTTAGGGTGCGGGTTAAGTTAAGTGCATACTTAATGGTGTATGAAAAATTTAGTATAGGGGTTAGAAGTAGGGATTAGTTTAGGGTTAGAAGTAGGGTTTTGGTTAGTGTATGTGGTTCATTTAGTTTGTTTGTGTAGGTAGTATGTAGCGGGTGGTGGGATGGGACAACTATGACATTTCGAGTTTCTGAATTTCGTGGTTTAGGGCATTCGGTGTATTTGCGGTTCGCGGAATATGTGTCGGCATTTAGGTTCGGTAAGTAAACTTTCCAGATCTTGATATAGACCCAAAAGAACTTGGAGGGAATTCCCATATTATTCCCCAGAGTACAATAACTGGGCTAGACTACAAAGAAATTATATTTCACAGGGGCAAGTACATTTAATTGAAAGCTAAGATCCAATAATTATTTCAAATCATATGCCAATAACAACTAAGATAAAAATGCAGGGTAATAAAGTAAAAATGAGACAATGGTGCTTCCCCACCTACCTGTTAAAAAGTGTGGAATTCAAGGTATGGGAAGTGGACATTATTCACGATTTATTAGGGAAGATATACATTTCTTAAGTTATAGCTGGTAAGTGGGACAAAGCAGAAGTAGAGTTTAAAAAAGGGGAGAAATAAAACAAAAAAGAGATTTGGTTAAGAAATAGCAGGAATTATTTAGAGTGGCTGACAAAGGTTAAAGTATTGCAGGATAAAGAGAACCTCGCCAAACAAGAATAGACCCAACTGCAGATTGCTAAAGTGTAACTAAGAGACTATTTAGATAAGATTTGGTTAAGAAATAGTAGGAATTATTCAGAGTGGCTGACAAAGGTTAAAGTATTGTAGGATAAAGAGAACCTTGCCAAACAAGAATAGACCCAACTGCAGATTACTAAAGGGAAACTAAGGGACTATTTTGATAATATGGAAGTGTTTAGAAAGATTGCTGTTAAGGAGCTGTTTGATAAAAACTCCACAGCACAAAAACTTTTAGCACATCGACATAGGCAACAAAAAATAGAAGCAGTCGTTGCCAAACTTAGGAAGCCTATAACAAGAAAAATAACCATAATTCATGTAGAAGAATTAGAAATATTTCAGAAAGTTTAGGAACATTTGTATAAAGCAGAGAAATGTAGAAATCAATAAAGTGCACAGTTGGAAATATTTATGGAAGACTTAGGTATGCCAAAGTTAAAAGTTGTTGAGGCTAATTAACAGTTATGACTAGAGGAGGTGAGATAAACATTGGACATATAATCAATCTGCAGGAAAGACTCCAGGGAATAGATGGTATTCTTGTGAAAGTGTGGAAGGCAGAAAAGAAGAAGGTAATAAAGATCTGGAAAGTTTTGTTTAATAGTATTTTAAAAGCAGGCAAAGCATCAAATGGAAAGAAGGCTGTGATGGCTGTAATGCCTAAAGACAGTAAAGATCCATCAGCCCCAGCGTTATATATGCCCATTTCAATGTTAAATCATGATTGTAAATTGTCTATATCTATAATAGCTAGCAGAGTGGCAAAAATGTGAACAAAAGTGATAGATTGGGATCAATGCATTTTTGTGGAGGGGAGGCATATATTTGATAACATTAGTACAACAAAATGATTGAGATGTAAGGAGACTGTAAGAAAGTATTATTGTTGATGGTGGGTCTTAATGCAGATAAATTACTTAACAGAGTAAGATGGGATTGTATCAGTAGAGCAATGGAAGCATTTACATTCCCTAAATATAGTAAGGTTAATTAGGAGGGTAAATGAGGGAGGAGATGCAAAATTTAAAGTGGGACAGTTCCTCTCTGAGAAGTTCTGACTGAATAGAAGAACCAAGCAGGGGTGTCCTAATTCCCCTTTGTTATTTGTTTTGTATTTTGAGCTACTGGCAAAGAAAGTAAGGGACTCTGAAATTCATGAATATAATTAGTACGTTAATCAAGAAAAGTTGCTTTTCTAGCAGATACTATTATTTTGTACCTGAACAAAAATAAAAAAGAGATAAGGGCATCTCAGTGTTGTGGAATATTTTGAGAAAGTTTAAAGTGTTTTTGGGATAATAAGTTATTGAAGCTAAAACAAGGAGCAGAGCTGTAAACTATGTACACACACAAAAAATGGCTTTAGCAATACCCATGTTTATGGGGAATGATAAAATTAAGTCTGTAGGAGTATAGATTAAAAAGGATTCTGTTATGGTAGCTAACAATATGCTGAAAGAGAATAAACAAAAGATAATAGAAAAACTGAGAAACTAGACCTTCTTGTCCATGGTTATGGATAGCAAGATACAAGTAGTGAAAATGTTTTTAAAACCTTTAGTTTTATATACAGGTCAGACATATTTATGTAAGCCAGAACTTGCAGACAATAATTAATAAAGAGTTGAAGGCATTTATCTGGGAGGGGAAGAGGGCAAGCATGAAGTGGGATAAGCTGATCCCTCAAATAGAACAAGGTGGTGTCAGATTTCATGATATGAAGGTCATTTTATAGTAGACAGTTAAGGATCATGTACATATAGTATAGCAAACCTACTGGCTGACACATTCATCTCTATCTTTACCCCTCTCTTCCCCCTCAAGCTTCCCTCAGGAAATACCACTGAATGTAACTCCCCCTGCTATCACTAGGGAAAAGGTCTTTAATGCTCTCTCTAAGGCCGATAACACTGTATCAAAATACCCAGACAATATCCCAGGATGCCTTCTAAATAGCATGGAACATGACCTATCAGGTATCTGGAATCACTATTTAACTGTACCCTCCAAACAGGCTTCATGCCTCATGAATGCAGAGCAGCAACAGTCATCCCTCTGCATAATGGTGGGTCATCTACAGACCCTGGGAAGTACAGACCCATACATCTCACTAGTCTCATATACAAAGCCATGGAAAGAATTATTATGGAAATTATCAATAATGACATAGTAAATCTCTAGACACTGGACCTAATCCAGTTTGGTTTCATCAAGGGCAGGTCATGCCTACTCAACCTGGTGGACTTTTCTGAGAAGGTCACCAAAGCAATGGAAGAGGGCAAAATGGTTCACAATGCCTACCTTGACCTGGCCAAGGCATTTGAGACAATACCACATAAGGGCATTGTAACAAACTCAAGAGGGTAGGTACCAACCCTTATGTCATACAATGGCTAGCCAACTGGGGAGGCCACCTCTACAAAGAGGCCACTCACATGCAGAGTCCCTCAGAGGTTGTTCCTGGGGCCACCATATTTTGACATTTACTTCTCTGAAGTCAAGGCCACTGTCAATGGCCTCTGGCTAACTAAATTTGCAGATAATTGCAAATCAGGAGGTGTCATTGAATCACACACTGACGCAAATGTTCTACAGGAAGGGCTGACACAGACAAACAACTGGTGTCAGAGCCATGGACTAAAACTAAATGCCAGGAAATGCATAACTGTATCCTTTAGGAAGTTATCCACCCCTGGTAACTATCATATCAACAACAAACCCCTAAGAGTTGACCTAGTAGTCATGGACTTGGGGACACACATAGACAGTAATCTATATTTTGACCATCATGTGTCTACAGTAGTGAGGAAATCATTCTTTGCTGTACAACTTGTAAACAAAGGTATGGGGCCAGGTCCAAGAAAGTAATTGTTCCACTGTATTCAGCATTCATCAAACCTGTCATTGAGTACAATACCCCCTCTATGTACCTAACCAGGCATATCCAACAATTGGAATGTCCATAGAGGTTCCTCACTAAAAGAATATAGGGCATAAATTACATGTCTAAGGCAGACTGCCTGAAGGTCCTACCCCTGTATTCTGTCTCTTACCGGCTGTTGAGGGGAGATTTATGCCTGGCATACAATGCATTTTCAGACCCCACTCTGATGGACCTTTGGCATATCCCCAAACAACACCAGAGTTACCCATGCTAAAGATTTAAACCTTGCCTGTGATATGTATAGGACCTGCTGGATAGACAGGTATGTATCCCAGACACTACCCTGTCTCTAGAACAGGCTCCCCATCTATGTGATGCAGAGTTCCTCTCTAACCCAATTCAAGTGTAACCTGGACAGTTGCATATGGAACAGGAAATTCATCCTTGGTTTGGCACCTATGTCTCTAATGGGCAGAGGCAGCCTGTAAATGGTTCATCCTCTAGGCTCTTGTTTGTAAGTCTTTCATCTTCCAAGCCCCTGTCACACATCAAGGATACCAGAACTTGTCAGAGATTCAGGATTCATGTCTAGGCTGAAAAAGGTCCCTGTGGTTTTTAAACTAGTAAACAACCATGAACCTATAATACGATCAGAAAGTTATAATTCAAAGTAGAAAGGTATGATGAGGAGGCAGGGACAGGATTTAAGAAACAAAGAGTAGCTGGGATACTGGATTCAGATTCTTAAAGAGAATAACAACAGCCATACAGAATGTTACATTCATCAAGTAGCAGAAAGTATTGTAAGAACTACGCCAGCATGTGAATGGAGAAAGGAGATTTTGCAGATAGGGATTACTGCAATTTGTGGTACAGAGAATAGGGAAGATGGAGATGGAATTTACTGGAGAAAACTGCCAAAGGAACCAAAGTATTTATAGCAAGTAACTAGACAAGAAAGGAAAGTATTCAGGAAGACATTTGGACTGCAGGCTATAGACTGCCTTCTGTATTAGAGATTGATATGAGAGTATAGGCAATGTGGAAGGAATATGAGAATCCTAAGTGAATGACCTGCTTTGGTACAGTTTTTAGTTAAATCTAGAAAAGAAGCTATTAAAAAAGGATAATTAGTAGACAAATAAAATATACTACACAATAATTAAAGAAATTAATCTGAGTATGTTAGAAAAAATTGGGAAGAGAGAGTAGATAAGCAGTTCTCAAGGAAACAATATGAGGACATATGTATGGATTCCAAATGTGCAACAATATTTATTTATTTACTTACATTTTTTAACTGGGTTTGTTCAGTTGGATCAGAGACCCATTTTCAGTGGAGCTCCGAGGAGAAAAGCTCCTGTTACAAACAGTTTACAATACACAAAAGTTCAGTTTACAATACATAAAATTTCAGTTTATAGTACATAAAATTGCAGTTTATGATACAAATATAAAGAAATTCATAGTGCAAGATACGAAAATGAGTAAGGTAAATCAGATTAGAAGATATACAAACAAAAGCAGTAAAACCTTTTTTTTTGTTATGATACATGTTCAGGAGATACTTCTGTCAGAGCAATCCATAAAAGGTTTGAAGTGTTGGGAGTACTGTGTAGGTTAAGGAAGTAATATTTTAGGAACAGTACAAATTGTGAGGTTTGAGAAATGAGAATGCATGTATAAGGTGTAAGGGATAGCAGGAAGCAGGAGGTAGATTAAGATACTATGGCAATATGAAAGAGTCTACGAACACACACATATGATGTATTGAAAGGCAAAGAGAACAATGCCTTTTTTAAACACTCTCAGACCTGTGAGAATATGGATTTAAAATTCTTGGTTTTAGAAGATGGCTGCTGTCCTGTAGGGAGTGCTGAAACACAGTGGAGCATTCTACCTTAATTGTTTATACAAATACAAGTGAGATAAAGAGCTTTCTACACTGATTAGTCAACTAACAACTTGATGTACGTACCTGAGGGAAGAAAAATCCTAAATCTCTTACAAAAAGACAAGATTGCTGCAGATTAGTACCGGGGTCCATGCCACATGTGATCTAAGTGCAGATAATATCCAGGCCGGTGTCATTCTAAAATACAATACAGAAGATCTGCTAAAATACATCAAAGGAGAACAATCAAAATGCCACATGAACTAGAATCTATGGAAAGCCAGACTACCAAATCAAAATTCTCATCAATAAATTCACCTGAAAAGGATACAACATCCAAAAGAGCCAGAACTAATAAATCTATGAAATCCAATAAGAATGCAAACCCAAATAAAAACAAAACAGAAAACTCTAACTTAGAAGATCTTAAAATGGCATTGCAACCCATTCATGAGGCGATACAAAATCTGTCAACTCAAATAAATGCAATTGGTTCATCTACAGACAAAATACTCACATGGATGGACAAAATTGAATCTAAAATCATGGATCAAGACATTAAAATAGAAAGCATTCAAAAAGCGGCAGAAACCAACAAAAATTCTATTCAGGATCTCCAAGCAAAAATTCTGGATATCAAAGCCAGATCTAGACGCAACAATATAGTCATAAGGGGCATCCCTGAAAATATTGAGCAAAACAAGTTGATGGACACATTAACATCAATATTCTCGTTATTCCTAGGAAGCAACCTAGAAGCTAACCAAATTACTATTGAAAGAGCGCACAGAGCTCTGAGATCATCCCCAGTGTTAAATTACCCAAGAATCGTTTATGCTAAGATTCTTAACTTCTATCATGTCAATAAACTGTTATCCGCCACCAAAACCAAAAAATTGGTGGAGTGGAATGGGTTGAGAATAAGCATTACACAAGATCTGCCATATCAAATCAAACTAGAAAGACAAAAACTTGCCCCTTACTGTGCATTCCTCATAAACAAGCAAATCAAATTTCAAATGAAATATCCCAGTACGCTCATTTCACAACTCAGGATCACAAATATTCAATGAACAACAAGGAAGAAGCAGCATCAGTGTTTCTCAAACTATTTAAAATCAATCCAGAAAAAACTACACATAAGGCATGATAAATACTAGCTATATAATAGCAGACATATGGCAGAAATAAAGAGATGTATTCCATTCATTACGGTTACCCTGATTTGGTCACTCATACTGCATTCCTTTCTTCTTCTCCTGGAAGTCTCGTATCAGGAGGGCCTTCAATCCATGGCCGGGTGTAGACGCTGGATCCTGGGCCTGATCTCCTCGTGGTCGTCCAGATAGTGGATGGACTTCATCTCCCATTAATCCACAGCTTCAACGCAACCTCTGCGTACGTGATGACCTCCCATGATGCAGCGCATTC
This sequence comes from Protopterus annectens, assembly GCF_019279795.1. NCBI lineage: Eukaryota > Metazoa > Chordata > Ceratodontiformes > Protopteridae > Protopterus > Protopterus annectens. Next base: position 352,612,652 of record NC_056749.1, read on the forward strand.
TTAAAGAGACAGCGACTGGTGCTGCACATATCTGCACTTAAAAAGAGAAGATCGGGTATTTAATGAAAACAATTCAGTAAACTTGCTTTCCAAATTGCAATCACTTGGAGGACTTAACCGTTTAACTGCTATGGACATACTCCATGGTATACAATGATACTAAGTTACTTTAACCATTCCCCAACTGTAGTACTGATATATGTTTTTATTACTTAATAGAAAATTAGCTTAGACAAACTCTGTACAGATAAAAGGTTAAAACATAGAAATCACTTATGAGACTCGGGACTTTCTTTCTTTTACATTCTAACTATCCGAAAATATAAAAGGTTTGATTATATAGATGAGTATGTAAGATCTTGAATAACATATACTTGGCTCGCTGTACATTAAGGTACATTTATAGCACAAGCATAAAAATGTGATTTTTGTTCCTTTTTAGTGTTCAAATGCTGGTTCTGAAGACTTTCTAGATATCAAAGTTATTATACATACATGGCTTGGATGGAGAATGTTTAGTTAAAATAAGAGCTACTAAGCTAGTTTTTTCCACAATTGATCTTGTATAAAAGCTTTACTATAAATATATGTGTAAATTAGGAATTCTCACGATACCTTTAGTTGGTGCTCTGATTGATGTTTCAGGAAAATGTACTAAGGATAGCTTAGTTTTCTATGCTTTTTTGGGAAAGGCTTAGTGAATTGGGATACATGTTGAACTGTGAAAACACATTTCTAAACTCTAAAATGAGGTACTATTCCTTTTACCTAGCACTTGTTTATCGAACAAGAATAAGTATCCCACCCTCTTCCAGAGTAGCAGAGTTAGTGGTTAGGCACTGAGTTAAGACTGGAAGAGTTCCACATCTATGTCTAACTTTTTCATGTCATGTACGGTTTCCTTCTGTGCTGATTGTATTTACCATTATAATCCATAAATACTGGATATGGCTACAGTTACTAATGAAATCATGTGGACATTAGCTTCATGGAATGTTAAGTGTTTACAAACACATAACAAAAGAAAACTGTTCCTGCATCTTGTGTTTAAATCTAAACTAGACTTTATTATGATACAAGAAACACACTTACTAAAGGAACAGTGGAACCTCATGGCAAAGAAAAGATGGATTAAATCCATCATAGCAGCAGGCAATAAAACTAATAAAGTAGGGGTTGCTATCATCATTAAAAACTCTTTCCAACAGGATATCTTAAAGCAGGATTCAGACCCAGAAGGCAGATGGTGCTATTTTGTAACCAAAATTGATAGATTAGATAAACCAGTTTTAATTATGAACGTATATGCCCCGTGCACCTTCCAACACAACTTTATAATGGGCATTTACAACTTAATAAACTCCTTTCCAGAACATTACTACATTCTAGGGGGCGACTGGAACTCCATTTAGGACCCAAAAATAGATAGAACAAACAATAAAACTAAATTTAACTTACAGGCCACTACTGCTCTCTTTGAAATTAAAAATGATTTTAGATTAATTGACCCACATTTTAATATCTTTTCTCAAACGGACAATAAAGGATTTACTTTTTTCTCCCAATGCCATAAGACTTGGTCCAGACTGGATTTTTTCTTTATTTCAGATATCTTTCTACACTTTTACCTTTCACTTTGCACAGAACCTAGGTCTCTATCAGACCATTCTAAAATTACTTTAACAATAGATTGGTTACATAAAAACTCCCCGAAAAACTATAATAGATGGTGGCACCTAAACCCTAACCTATTGGAAAAGACTGAGGTCAGAAAGGAAATTGAGATTTTGTTAGACCAATGCATACTATCCCTTACAGATAATAATAGACTGATTGATATAACATGGGCTACCACAAAAGTCTTAATCAGAGGGATGCTAATTAATAAATTTGCTTTTTATAAGAAAAATATTCTCACCAAAGAAAATAGTATCAAGGAAGAAATAACTAAGCTTGAGCTGAAGTTGCAACAGAAATATTCCTCGGAAATAGAGAATTCTATTAATCAACTGCAGGTTAATCTATTATCTCTACAAGCAGAAAACCTGTCATTTCATGAAATTAAAAACTTAGCCAATTACTCACAATGGGCGCAACTTCTCTCCAGATTTTTAGCAAGGTTACTTAATCAACATAAACCTACTCCATATATTTCGGAAGTTATCTTTCAACAAAATAGATATCATAATTCACAAGATATAATTAAGGTGTTTGAGAAGATATATGAAGAAGTGTACAACCCTACCCCCACGATATTCAATGAACAGGAGTTACATCTATTCCTTAATAAATTAAGTTTTCCCAGAATAGATGAACAACAACAAGCTCTTCTATCAGCTGAGTTTACACAAATGGATATTAATACAGCAATTAACAATCTCAAAAATAATAATGGTTTCTCTGCTGAGTTTTACAAATGCTTTAGTTCTAAGATGTCGATTATATTCTATCATCTCTTTAAGCACATTATACAAGTTGGTATTACTGACCCTCATCTGAATGCATCTAGAACTATATTAATACCTAAACCGAATACTGACACCACCAACCCTAATAATTATAGGCCCATTTCTATTATTAATTTGGATATGAGAATTATGGCAACAATATTAGCTAATAGAATTAAAACAGTAATTACAAAAATTATTTCCCCAGAGCAATCGGGGTTTATTAATCATCGGCAAACAGTTGATCAGACACTTACTCTTGATGCAATGATATCTCTATCCTTAATCAAACAAACACCTATTTACACCTTAGCTATTGATGCGTCTAAAGCATTTGACAGAATTAATAAGCCATTTTTGACCACTATTCTGCGAAAATTTAGTTTTCCTACACAGTTTATTCATTATATCAACACTTTGCATATGAAAGCATATACCATTTTACAAATAAACAAATATAGCTCAAAGAAAATAAAAATTAACAATGGGATAAGACAGGGATGTCCTCTATCACCTCTTTTATTTAATTTGTATATTGAACCGTTATTTTTACTAATAAAACAGGGAACACTTCACAATATTCCGGTTTTATTTAACACTGAGATAACACTGTCAGCATAATGAATGACTTAAATATATATTATTCCCTCCCCAACACTGACCTTAATAAGATAAATAATTCATTAGATATATTTTCTAAATTTGCAAACTATAAGGTAAATATGGACAAATCAACAATATTCCCTTTAAATAACTACGCACAATACCCAAGTGTATTTACTCCACCAAATATAAAAATCAGAGACCACTTACACTACCTAGGAATATCATTCTATACAGACGCACATAATTATTATCAAGATAATGTGGATAAAATATGGTCTAGTGTACAAAAAGATTTGGAAAGATGAACACAACTTAAACTCCCTCTTTTATCGAGAGTAGCCATTATTAAAATGAATGTTCTCCCGAGAATACTTTACATATTCAACGCAACCAACACACTGATACATAATAAAGTTTTCAATAATATCCAAACAACCCTATCGAAATTTATATGGCACCCAAGACCTATCAGGATAAATTATCAAAAACTTATGTATCCTAAGGACAAACGTGGATTGGGACTGCCTGACTTTTGACTATATTATGAAATTAACAAAAGTAGCAGAATAATCAATATTGCAAGTTATAGGGATGAACCCAATAAATGGTGCCCAATTTGGGTAAAATTATACCATAATTATGTTAAAATACTACGATTTAATCCCATGGCTCTCCCATTCTTAGATGGAACATCCAGGAGAAGATATAAAATTCAAAACGACCTATGGGAACAAATTAAAATCACACAAAATCTTTTCAAATCACTGAATTTATACACAGCTTTCTTGACACTCCAACCATTACATATTAATCCCAATATTCAATTAAATGATAGGATGATTAATTTGAATCCATACCCACTGCTGAGGGAAAAAACAGTATTAGACTTTCTTCTACTTAATCAGGAATCTGTAGCCAACATGAGGAACAAGTTAAATCTACCGACTAAATATACAACCATGGTAAGACAATTAAAAGAATTATGTTACAGATTTTGGGAAGGTATTGACATCCCAGACTCACACATAGCTACATGTAAAACCTTATGGGATCTGTTGACACGGAAAAAGAAAATGATCTCAAATGTCTATAAAATCATTACGTCTATTAGATACACTAAAGAGGCTATATACTCTAATTACTGGACAAAACAGGATTCTACAATTACCTCCAACATAATAGCACAGGCGATTCAGAAATACTCCAAATCTATACCCCTCCAAAAATTGAGATATACTCAACTTATAATTTTAAATAATGCATATTTTACGCCCTCAATCTTAAATAAGATGTACAAAGAGATTCCACCACACTGCCAATTCTGCCCTTCGAAAGAAGCAGATATCATACACATATTTTGGAGCTGTAAATGCTCATACAAACTTTGGTGTGCCCTAAGGGTCAAATTAGAAAAAATGGGGTATGAAAAATCAACTTTATCTTGGAAATTTGCTCTCCTGCACATCCCTCCACTAGGATCGAATATTAAACATATGCATCTTCTAGTAACAACATTTATGTTAATAAAATATTACATCATCCTAAATTGGAAAGACAGGTCTAAGATATCATGGGAAGTATTTAGACAAATAGCTAGAAAGCAACTATGTGCACATAAATATCTGTGGTATTCCATGAAGCAAAAAACAATACAGAAGGATACTTGGAAACTGACATCCGAATATATTCTGTCATGACATTACTTCATAACTATGAACTCAATCCATTTAGATATAGATGAGATTTGTATATAGTTATGTTTAGTGTGTAGTTTCTATTTTGTTTTAGATTTGTTTTGGATATTTTTGTATTCTACTGATATAATCCTAATAAAAAGATTTAAAAAAAAAAAAAAAAAATCTTGGTTATAGAGCAAGTAACACCAGATTTGAGAGGTGGCAACTGGGAGGCTAGGCTGGAGTATCGTGAATTGTACTGGCAGCTAAAGTTAGATGCAGGGAGACCCCCTGGATTAAATGAGAACATCAATATAAGTAGTGTATTAAGGCTAAGAATGGCCCATTTATAACACTACAATAGGGATATTCCAGCTTTCGCTTTGTATACTGCAAATTTCTTTAGTTTTGAGTACATCTTTGAGGTGTCCTATTTGATGGGACGAATTTAAGCAATATCTGTTTTAAGTATTATTCACAATTCATTCAAAGAACGAATGGTTTGCTTGATTAGAGACATTTATTTTGGTACACAGTTTGCAATTGATTTTAACATGAGATGTTTCAATTACTTGTTGATATGTGACATCATGTGTTTTAACTAACTGATAACGATGGAGAAGTCATGTGATTTTAAAAAAGTATTTATAGAGTGATAATAGAGCACATAAGTTGTTTGTACTATGAAGAAGCTCGGTATTGACCGAGCAAAAGCGCTTGGTTTTATTATTTTGTGGCAGTAATAAACAGTTTGTACGACAGAAAAGTGTTTTTACTACACTGCTGAGGTCCGGGTCCTGTGGCTGTTGGATTTTTGTTTTTTTATTGGCTTTGTTCTTTTTCATTGTTCCGAGGTTGTGTTATCCATGGCTGAAGGAGCGGACCCTGTGGATTTCCTTGAAACCCCTGCACTACTTAAGGATAATTTGGACAGTGTTCCTGTGACCAGGGGTGAATTTAGACAAGTTGTAATTTTATTAACACAACTGTCCAACAAAATTTGCGAACGACGCACCGAACAAACCACACAGTTGCCAGGTAACCAGATACAGTTAATTGACCAGCAGAGGAGAGGAGTCACACTCTCTGCGCCGATTACAAACAATAATGTTGACGAGGAACTTCCTGTTAGCACTTCCAATAGTAATGGTCAGACTGTGAAAACGCACTCAAGGTCTGATACGTCTCATAAAACCAGAAAGGACGATAATACTAAGGAGTTTAATTTTGGCACCTGGACTGGGAAACAGTTTCACTTCAAACAAGGTACTGTGAATACCAATTTTAACAAAAACATTGAAGATAATTTTAATGGTTTTAGAGATAAATTATAAGCATTCAAGAGCAACCAACTTGAGATTGATTACCTCAAGGAATGCGTAAAAGTGAACGGAGTGCCTAAAGGGCTTAGACTTTATAAGTTCTCTAACAACGCGCAACCAGGCAATGTTTTTTATGATCAGTTGTGTGCGATTTTCAACAACACTGGAATAGAGATGCTTAAATTGATGATTACTGATTATGAAACTAAATCAGAGACTTTATTAAAAGAACTGAATGCTCTAAATCATAATGTAACTAATGACAACAATTTTGGTAGTGTTAGGATAAACTATGACAATGTTTTTCACGAGGTAGACCAATTTTGTTTAAAAAATTTTGAAAAGGAAAATTAGGAAGTTGGAAAAGGATCTTGTTGAATACAGAGAGGGGTTAGCTTACCCTACCCATAGAGGTGGGGGATGGAAGGGTAATGCTGACACAGTATTTATGGAAAGGGTGAATGATGCAAACAACAATGGGAACCATGTTAGACCAGGGACTGAACCCCTTAGAAGAAGTGAAAGAATAGTGGAGAAAGGAAGGAAACAGTCATATCAGGATTTTCAGCACCCCCCATCGGGGGGGGGGGGATGAGGCACCAGCACAAGGGGTGGAACTACCCCTTGAATTAAGACTGGCTGAAACATTGAGTAATATTTCAGATTCGCAGGTCTGTGGTGACAAACAAGTAGTTTGTAGGAGAGATAATTTTACAATATTTAATTTTACTGAACTGACACCTACTAAAGAATACTTTGACTTATTCTATTTTGTTCACTCTCACCCTTTTAACATAACCAGTACTTTGATTGATTTAAAGCTTTTTATTAGACAATTGAATTTGAACATATTTTTAAGGGTCAAATTACACTAACACAGGATTGACAAGATCCAGTACTTTTAATCCACCTACACACCCCTCTCTAAAGGTTTTCAAGGAATTAATAGAGTGAGAAATCAGAAAGATGGAGAGACCAAAGAACTGTTTTTATCCAACCAACCTTAGCATTAAGGAAGTGGAATTAATTGAACAGTTGAGACAGGAGAAGTGTAGGGTAATGAAACCCGATAAAGGGGGGGGGGGTGTGCTACTGATGTACACTGTAGACTATGACTCAATGTTACACAATATGCTTCAGGAAACAGATCGATATGAAATATTATCGCTAAATGAAATCAACCTTGCACATGCTAAAATTAATTATTTTTTGTACGACCACCTTTTACAAGGTGCTATTAATGAGCGGTTATATAATTACTTACATGTTGAAAAACCAAGGGTCCCAGTGATATTTGGCATTCCCAAGACCCATAAAAGCTTGCACCCTCTCAAATTTAGACCCATTGTTTCAGGAGCAGGAAGTATTACTGAACCTTTAGCGAAGTTCATTGACTCCACTGTAAAGAAGTTTTTATCTTCGATTTCACATATTTGTAAGGACTCGTGGCACTTCCTGAAAGGAATTGACCAGCGGATGTTTAATGTGGACCTTTTTATGGTCACCATCGACACTGTGGAATTATTCCCGAGTATCCCTCATTCAAAGGGTTTGGAATGGTTTAGAGAGGTGTTGCTGGATGAATCAGGTCTAAGTCCCAACATTTCCAATTTAGTTGTAGAATTTATGGAAACTGTATTGGAAATCAATTTTATTTATTTTAATGATGAGTTCTACCACCAAAAGAAAGGTGTGGTGATGGAGGCCCCTTGCGCCTCTCTGTGTGCAAATTGTGTACTATATTATTGGGAAAAGGAATATGTCTTTGAGAGTCAATGGTCAGAACATATACGACATTACACGAGATACCTGGACGACATTTGTTTGTTGTGGAAGGGTACTTTTGAAGAGTTAAACAATTTTTTGAAGCACATTAATGACAGCACTGATTTTTTTGAAATTTACTCACAGTATGGATATTAATACATTAAACTATTTAGATGTGACACTTTACAAAGACTACGAAAACCACTGTTTTCAGTCAAAATTGTACAGAAAAAGTACATTTTCTAATTCATATTTACACTTTGATAGTGGTCACCCCTTGTATCAGAAGAAAGGGATAGTCAAGGGTCAGATTATTAGGGCATCAAGAATGTCTAGTACCCTTGAAGGTTTTTTACAGGAAGTTCATACACTTGGGGCACTCTTTAAAGAAAAGGGTTACCCCAAAACTTTAATTGACCATTTGACTCAAGAGGTTGCAGAAAACAGAGATTTAAAATTCTTCCCTTTGTTAGGGACTGGATTGTGCACTGCAGAACAACAAAAAGTAGGAGGGGAACAAGTAGATTTAAGGAATACCTTCATTCACACCTTTTCTACGAATTCCTATCATGTTGAAAAGATCATTTTTAAATATTGGCCTATTTTAGCATTACACGATGAAATAAAACCATTTGTTCCACTTAACCCCCACTTTGTAAGGAAGAGAGACACAAATTTGAAAGAACTTTTTGAGAAAAAAGGAGACTCTGGAGTAAAAGGGAACAGACTTAAATTAGGTACCCATAAGTGTGGTTCCTGTAAACAGTGTAGTTTTATGTTTAATCATGACACAGTAGTTATTCCTTCTAGGAGATTCACATACAAGTCCACTAGGTATTTTAATTGTGGGAGCAAAGGGGTGGTTTACCTGGGAATATGTATTTACTGTCATAGTTTTTATTTAGGTAAAATGGAATGCTAACTCAGGAAGAGAGTCTACAAACACACATATGATGTATGGAAAGGCAAAGAGAACAATGCCTTTTTTAAACACTCTCAGACCTGTGAGAATATGGATTTAAAATTGTTGGTTTTAGAGCAAGTAACACCAGATTTGCGAGGTGGCAACTGGGAGGCTAGGCTGGAGTATCGCGAATTGTACTGGCAGCTAAAGTTAGATGCAGGGAGACCCCCAGGATTAAATGAGAACATCAATATAAGTAGTGTATTAAGGCTAAGAATGGCCAGTTTATAACACTACAATAGGGATATTCCAGCTTCCGCTTTGTATACTGCAAATTTCTTTAGTTTTGAGTACATCTTTGAGGTGTCCTATTTGATGGGGCGAATTTAAGCAATATCTGTTTTAAGCATTATTCACAATTCATTCAAAGAATGAATGGTTTGTTTGATTAGAGACATTTATTTTGGTACACAATTTACAATTGATTTTACCATGAGATGTTTTAATTACTTGTTGATATGTGACATCATGTGTTTTAACTTACTGATAACAACAGAGAAGTCATGTGATTTTAAAAAAGTATTTATAGAGTGATAATAGAGCACATAACTTGTTTGTACTCTGAAGAAGCTCGGTATTGACCAAGTGAAAGCGCTTGGTTTTATTATTTTGTGGCAGTAATAAACAGTTTGTATGACAGAAAAGTGTTTTTACTACACTGCTGAGGTCCGGGTCCTGTAGCTGTTGGATTTTTGTTTTTTTATTGACTTTGTTCTTTTTCATTGTTCTGAGATAGTTATAGTAGGATTTTATGTCACTGCTGACATGTTTTTGACAAGATTCTGAAGTTCTTTGTACTTTTGTAACAGGGGAGGTCCTTTGGTCTTAGTCCAGGCTTTCCAAGTACTATCAAGTTTATTCATCAAAGATCTAGTTTCCTTAGAAAGCCAGGGAGCAAAACTGGATTTGGTTCTAATTCTCCTGGTAGGGGCAAATGAGTTGAGTGTATCTAGGAATATTTGATGAAATTTAAGCACTACTTTATTGAGAGGGATCTTTTTGAGGATGGACCAGTCAATACTAGAGAGAATTGAATTGAATTGGGTGGTATTAAAGTTGTATAATTTATGACAGTCTCTGTAAGAGTGTGGTTTAGGTACTTGGCCAGAGTGTCATAGGATGGAAGTAGAAAGATAGTCACTTAATGAGTTTGGTAAGGTAGTTGGACTGTTGTAAAATTAGGAGAGTTAGTGAGGATCCAGTTGATGGTAGAGTTGGAAGAAGAGGTAGTGTGCAGGTGGATGGGGGATGTTATCAGTTGGTGAAGTGAGCCTGAGCAGAGCGAGAGCAAACAGAGTGAGGCTACACCCTCAGTGACCTCAAAAGTCTCCAAAAAAGATGATCAGTGATGTTAGTAAGTTTGGAAGCAATGCTGGAAAGTCTGTAAGATTTAGGATTTTTTGGAAGTGTTTGCACTGGTCTTTTGATACCCCAAGCAGACTCCATAGAATTTTTCCTCAGGTAAGATGCCAAACATCGGAGATGTAATAGTGAAGAAAGTTATAAATAGGGTAATGTACACAATCACCCAACAAGTAAACCAGCCAGCAATAAATAGAACTCCAAGTAAAACAAAACACAGTATTGCAGCAGGAAGCTAAACGTCCACCAAAACTAGTAGATAGTTGAAATACTTTTAATAAAATACTTGCAAATCGGTAAGCGCTTTCACCAAGTAGACATTGGCTTCATCAGACAGTAATAATAGTAAGACACACAAACATATACTTTATAGTCATATGATCAATTAAAACAATTCAAATTCACCAGTAGCATATTCTACATCATTATTCATTTACATATATCAACTGCTTTCATTTACTTTTCAGATGACATCATATATTAAAGGAGAAGCTCCCCTTTTCATTGTATATGCTACAGTCAAAAAGTTAAAACTAAACATGGTACCCTATAAGTTGAACCAAACCGGCTGGCAAAACATATTCTATCAAGGTAATCCCCTCTTATCGAGTAACGGTTTAATAGAAACCGTACTATTCAAACCTGATCCTTTATCAGCTCTCAACTTAAGGATCCTTCTAAGTTCCGCTTTACTAGTCCTATTTTCAATATTACCCATCCTAGCACCTACTTGTAGTGTTTGCATAACTTTAAACCGAAAATGATGAACATGATCACTAGCTGCCACATGTCTAGCAAGTGCATTTTTGTACTATTCCCTGTTCTTATGCTATATAAATGTTCCCTTATATGCTCTTTAACGGTACAATCTGTCTTCCCAACATAGCATTTTTTACAACATTCACACTGTGCTAAATACACTAAATGCTTTGTAATGCAGGTTGTCCTTACACTAAATGTATACCTCCTATTAAAATCTGGATGCATAAAAGTGGTATCACTATCTATCAAACCACAGAAATTGCACGGGCCACATGGATATGTTCCATATTGTTTATCACATGGTATCTTGCCTTTATCTGGAATACATAGCATCATTTTAATCGACTTACAGTTCCTATATCCAAACATAGAAGTACCCCCTACCACTCTACTGATCTTATCATCCATCATCAAAATATGCCAATTATTTTGAAATACTTTTTTAAACTGAATCAACGTTACTTGTATAGGCCATTGAAACTTTAACTTTTCCCATGGGTTCATGAGATCTTTCAGTCCTTCCTATAGCTGCAGCTGAGTCATGAGGTGAAGATAAATATGGTTTAGCTCGCTCGTTCCTTATAGAGTCAACATCCATCAGAATAGGATTCACCTCACTATCCCATAACCTCTATGTCTCAGAGAATCTCTAAGTGTCTCTAAGAGTCTGACTTTAACTATAGGAGGGATTGAAAGTTCACATGATATGGGGTCTATATTAAATCAGCGAATGCTTACAATCCTGAACACTTGGAACAGCGATTTTTTCCCAGGGGAAAAAAAAAAAATCTCTGTTCCACAAAAAAATAAATAAATAAAAATAAAAACTTCAAAACTACACCCCCCTACTTAAATATACCAACTCTGAGATTGTGCTACATTAAGGAAAATGGCAAAGTAATGGAGGCAGCCAAGCGATTTCTTTCCCAGGGAAAGAAATTGCTTATATGGAGTTTTGCTATTTTGCTGGTTTGTGCTTTCAAGTTCGATCAAGACACATTCAAAGGATTGTGTCTTCGATTATATAATAGGAACCCATGATATGGTGCATGTCTTTAAGCAGTTACATTAGATAAGGGTCACCTGTGTTTGATTTTCCTTATTTAAGGATTGAGTGATGTGCTGTTTTTAACTCTGATGATGCCCTAGGTTTATGGTGGGCGAAAGCACTCAGTTCATTGTGTTTTATAATAAATATTTCTTGCTTTTATGAACAGCAGTTTTGGATTTATTTGGAGGTAACAGGCACTTAGACAGCCTGACTTACAACTTGCAGTGGTGATTTTTTGTTTTTTTTTCTGGTGAATTTGCTGTTTCTTTACCACACTTGGTGGAGATTGGTTCTTAACTGGAAAGCTTTCACTGCAGCACATCTCTAAAGTTTACCTCTCTGGTGTATCTGCTTAAAAACATGGCATTATAGAAACTGCATGATGGAACTAAAGTATTATTCTGATTAAATATATAGGGTTTTTACATTTGCTTTAATGACAGCTCAATAAGCAAGTATTCTAGGCCATTGCTTTGTTATGCACAGTACTTGCAATATAGACCATGTGTAATGCAAGGTGTCAGGCTATGGCCATGAGCATTTCCAAGCATATTGATGGAGTGTCTATACGTAAATTGTCACTTATCAGTCATCCTTTGAAATTTGCTTAGGAAACATTTGTGAAGTAACAACAGCATGGTTTATTAAAACCAAATAAGGCTAATATAATGTGCTTAGAGGTTTCAGTAGAACACTTTACCATAGCTGACCACATCTGTCAATTGCTTAAACTGTTAGCATGTCCATGCTGCAAATGAAAAAGAAATCTAAAAAAACATTCTTCTGATATAAGGACAACACAGTAGAGTAGTAGAATAGAACAATGCTGTAGTCCGCATATTAAGCAGATGTCCAGGGCAACAACAAAAAATTATCATAGCCTCTTTTGCCTATTTTGAAAGGTTACAGCTAAGTCCATCTTTCAGATTTAATTATACAACTTTAAGGTAATAGCAATGGTTTTATTGGCTACAAAATGCATTTAAGACTCCTTTTCTACCTTAAGATTTTTAGTACAACTTAAGTTCTGAATTTGAGACAGCCAATTTAGTTGAATAAATGAATGCATAGCAATTTAGTATTTCTATAGTGTAAACATAATAAGCCCCTCCAGCTGCAACCTATTTTTCCTGCTAACTACATTTCCATTTATTCTCAGAATTTAGCAGTCATGTTTGCAAATACCTGTGTGTAGGACTAAGTGAAAGGCTTTGCATAAATCTAAGTCAACAGGCTGTCCTTTGTTCAATTCTCTGATCATCCAAACAAAAATGGTTAAGTATGGTGTGTCAGAATCAATTACTTTTCTTGGTTATGTAACTCTGTATATCTTGGCCTCAGGACTGTTTCTATCATTTTACTAGCCATGGAACTCAGACTCATTATTCTGTAGACTTTCCTGATGTTCATTGATTTGTATTTCTGGACGAACATTACTATATCTTGTCTTATAGATCACAAGACCAACCCATCCTTAAGGGACATGTTGTAGGTTCTTTCAGAAGTTTACCCCCCACAATTGCACCATTTGTTTAATATCCCAGATGGAATCCAGTCTAGTCCTTTAGTTATACCAGCTTGTAGTGCTCCAGGTGCTGTCATTAATTTTTAAATCTTTACTTACTCATAGTTTGCTTCCTTATCTGCAAGTCAGGCCTTGTCCTTTCCTGCCAATAGAGAATTCCATTTCCCCTACCTTTTTCTTGATAAAACTGACAAACATTAATTTAAACTTTTTACCTGCTTTGTATTGTTCTTGATTTCCATTCTAGTTCATTAGTTTGCCAGTTCATCTTTTAAATATTCTACTTACCTGACTGTTGTATCTCCCTTATTTCAAGCTGATATTTTTTTCCCCAATTTCCTGTTTTGCCCATTAATACATTTCTGACATTTCATAGCACCAGAAGGGAACATAGATTCATAGGTTGTTGCTACACTAATGACCACAAGGGTCCTTACAAGTCTAGCCTCATACTCCAAACCATTTGGGTGCCAATTATCCTACAGTAGGTAGGTAGCTAATAATTTGTAGGGGGAGGCATTAGGATACTGTCTATAAGGGACATGGGGGCTAGACAAAAGGTAAGTTTACAATTTCCCATTAAACTGTCAACTTATAGTTTTCTTTTTTTTTCATTTGAATAGGGTCAGAAACGAACTCTGTTTTACACACACTTTGTATTTATAATTATAATGTCTCTTAGCTCCATGAACATATACTACTTCAGCTGCTTTGTTGGGAAGAGGTTTCTTTTTAAATACATACTTCCCCTTTAGTTGAGCATACTGCATAATGGCTAAGGTGTTTGCCTCTCATACACAAGAAACAGGGTTCAATCCTGATCTCCTGACAATGTCTGTTTAGAATTTGCATGTTCTTCCTGTATCTCTGTGGGCTATTAACTACTTCTGAAAAGCATGTTGAGTGTTTCTATCCCAAACATTCACTGAAGAATGGAGCTGTGGGCAGCAGCACAGAGTCTAGATGATGCCCTCTATGGGGAAGAGTTGTATAGACCAACTGCTTTGGGCATCTACTGTGGTGCACAGTATCTTCAAGATAGGAGAACATGGATCAGACACTGCATGCTATGGCAGGGCTAGCCACTCAACAGAGTATAAATATGGCTCTAGGTGATTTGATCATGTTGACTAGTGTTGCCAAAACTGGCAGGGTATTTGCCAGTGATAAAGGAGTTGAAGAACTAGCCATTACTAAAGTACACTAGGGACCAATGCCAATAGTGGGGGGCATGTATGTGCCCCTATTGGCCAGTGTGTCCCTGCCACAAAACCCAGCAAGCCTAGGTCAGTAAGCTACTGGCTGACTGGTATCCAGTTGCCCAGCTTGGATTACCTGGGATAGCTCTGTTGAATGAAAGCTGGATGTAAAACCAATCAACCTGCCAAATGTGAACTAATAATTATTACACTCAGTGCAGGTTCACTGACAGGGAGGGGATTGGAAATGGGCATTGGAAGCGGATGACATGATGGTAAGGAGGAGGCTGGACATTCTATGCATCCAGGAGACAAGATGGAAGGGCAAGGCAGAAAACCCACCAGACCTATGATCCAGAGTCTACTACTCAGGAGGAGGGCAAACTAGAAATAGTGTGGAAATTGTGGTGAGGGAAAGGCTTCAGTAGGCAGTAAGGGATATCATCAGAATTAATGACAGATTCATGGCAATCAGAGTCCAGTGTAATGATAGGGTAGTATTCCTAATCTCAGCCAATGCCCAATAGCAGGGTTGAGACAGTGAGGAAAAGAATGCATTTACACAGAAATGCAGGTCAGAATTAGTTTATAGGTCCTAAATGTATCATAGTCATGATATGGGATGGCATGTTACCTAACCAGTGTCATGGTAGAATAGTTCCACTGGGGATTGAACCCAGGACCTTCTTCATGTAAAGTAGCTGTGATAACCTCTACACCACAAAACATGAATCATCTTTGGGAACATTTATGTTTATTGAGTTAACTAAAAAGCTTTGCACCAAATTTTATAAATCATAAATTCAATACAAACCACTGCATTATAGCTGACACTATTGTGAAATCCTGGTACTGTGGCAATAGTGGCCTAAAAGTATGAAAAATATTTGTATCTCATATTTTATTTTATTTACCCCAAGCATTCATATTTAAAAATTAATGTGAAGGCTGAAGTCATACATAACACAAATAACAACATCCTTCAACAATCACTCACACCTTGTTTATTTCTTTCTTCTCTCTATTCATCTTAATTTATCTTTGGTTATCACCAATATTAAGTAGAATTAATATACAAAAATGAAGGGTATGTTCTGCAATACATAAAATAAAAAGGTAAATATAAAAGGTAACGCAAATGCTAACATCATTCTAACAGATTAAGCATGATAAAAATCAGATGCAAGAATAAAAGGTAGAAAGGACAAGAAGTCACTATAATGCTGTTTTGCCTGTAATCTTTCATATCAGTCAATTGGCATCTGTTACAGAGATCATAAATGTCACTATGCAGAATTTATTACAAGTTAAATAAAAGAGTAAAATATCAAGTCTTCCCAGTAGTTACGATACTATACATGATAAGCAACCCCTGTAGCACTTTGACACATGGCTGACAAATTATAACCCAGAGTTAGCTTTGGTGAATAGAATCATAATATCTCACTGAGAAATGCTAGTTGTTGGTTCTGAGTACACTGATTCAGTTTAAACTTTATTTACTAAAACTACATGTCCCCCCAGTAATTAGTGTTAGACAATGCCACAAGGTGAGATGTCATTAGCTTTCTTCTTGAGATTACTGACCACATGTTCAATAATCTTTTTCCCCTTTGGGGTCAGAATCTAAAGAATATAAATCTCAGTTCAAAAACAATGACCACAGTCATTGCATTTTATACAACATGGAGACTCATGAAAGAAGCTCCTGGGATGTAATAAAATGATAGGCACTGCTGGTAATTACTCATAGCTCTGTTAATTAGATCTGCTTTTCACTGTGCTCGGTCAAATATTTTAAGAGTAACACAATTTTTCTTGAAGCAGTACTAATGAGTCAAAATTACTTTTCCATAAAAGGATTGAATTTTACTAAACATTTGTTTTCATGTAGGGATCTAAACTTCTTTTTTTCTTTTTCTCTGTGTGCAGATTGTATGCTAACTGTATTATTGTGTATTACTTCTCGCAGAGTTTCAACCATAGAAAAAAGAAGCATGTGGAAATAATGCTCCTTGCTTTAGTTTGTACAGAACAACTACCAAGGCAGATGGATGTCCATAGGCAAATGTGAAATGAGAAGACTGTTATAAAGCTGGTAATGAGCAAGAAAGTCAGTACTGAACTTTATGCACCATCATTTACTTTGAACAAGGTCCTCAACCTAGTTCTGTCACAGCAAGTTGACTTATAAGTTTCATAATTCAGTTTTACTTTATTTTCATAATTTGCCATATTTTAATTTGACACTATTTTCACTGATAACAGTCTGCCCTTACTTTATTTCCTGTTTTGTAAGTCATTGGTAATTATTGACAGTGTTATTTACTTTTGCATTTATAACTGTATGATTTTCACGAAGGGAAAAGGTAATGAAGGACTGTAACAACAGAGACTGGATTGGCACTTGTGCAGTAAATACAACTGACTCGTCTTACAGACTGCAGTCATGTAGAACATGTTGTGCTAGGTGTGGTGCAGGTGTGCCATTCCTGTAAAAAAGCTGCTGCTGGAAATAAATATTTGCAGGGATAATATTTGCTAGAACATCAAGTATTTTATAGTGGTACACGTTCGTCATTCTTATCATCATCAGCATTGCCGTTAGCTTTAACATAATCCTCATGACAGCTATGGGCACATGGGGACATAGAAGTAATTATAGGAGGTGATCACAGGAACCAGAAGGTGCCTAGCCATATACCCCTTTAGATAGACACACATAAAATTTCTTGCTGCCCTTTAGAAGCACTTTATAGTGTTCTCCTACCACACTGAGCAGGGCTACCTGTATAGAGTCCTTTATTGCAGATATCACCACTTTAACAGAGTTTCTGGAATTTACATTCCAAATGGGCATAGATTCCATTAACTTTTTGGATGTATGTCTGTTTAAAGATAGGGCGAATTGCAGATATGCGACCACCATCTATCGTAAACCCACTTACTCGAATGTTTTTTTACATTTTTCAAGCAGCCATCCTTACCATCAGAATAAGGCAGTTGTCAAAGGACAGGTAGTTAGGGCTGCTAGGATGGTCTTGAGTGACAATGATTACATGATAAAATGTGATTTGTTAAAATCTATGTTCCTCAAGAAAGGATACCCACTAAGTTTTCTTGAACACATCTTCAATGAGGTAAATATTAAAAAGCTGTCAGGGTATTTTAGACCTATTGTACACAAAGGCTATGAAGCAACACATAATACATCTTTTGAACAGCCAATTCAAAAGAGGGCGAACCCAACACTTGATACATGCACAAGATTTCTTGTTACCTATTCTACAGATTCCAAAAACATTAGGGACATTCTTCTTAAGAATTGGACCATAATTTTGGAAGTCAATGGTCTTAATAAAATATTCAAAGCAGCCCCACGATTCACGTATAGGACGGGACCCAATATAAAATGCCTGTTAGAGAAACAGAGGAAAAATATGTAAGGGTAGCTTTGGGATGGCAAAATGTGGTAGTTGCCCTCAGTGTAAATTTATTAAGATGGGCAATAAACTTTGTATTAGGGATAGAACATACAATATAGAAGGCAAATTTAACTGTGACACCAAAGGAGTAGCCTATGTAGCCTTATGCAAGGGGTGCACATCATGCTACATTGGCAAAACCAAAAGAAAAATAAAACAAAGGATGTAAGAACACCAGTACAGCATACACAAATTACTACAAATGCATGGGTAAAACACATTCTAGATTACCCCACTCACAAGTTTGTGTTTACAGTTATACAACAGGTAGAACATAATATACGAGGAGGTCCATGGGAACTTAAACTTGAGGAATGTGAGCTTATGTGGCAAGTTCGCACATTGGCCCACATACCTCCTGGCCTTAATGAATATGTATCAATCAAATGCCTTTTAAAGCTTTTAGCACTTGCTAGGTAGTGCCTATAGCTTGTGCACCAGCACTTCAGTTTTTCTAACTAAGCGTTTATCTATATTTTGTATGCCTTTCTACAGTAAGTGTCACACTGGCCTTTGTTTGCCAACCTTCAGTCAGTGTCATATTTACCATAAGGTTGCATTTATATATACTTGACTACTGGACCATGTTTTTTGGTCTTTTATTCACACACACACACACACACACACACACACACACATATATATATATATATATATATATATATATATATATATATATATATATATATTCATGTACACAAGTTGCATTTTTAAATGTAGGACCATATATATATATATATATATTCATTCAAATTTTAATTTTTACTTTATTATTACCCACACTTGTATCAACTTTAACATATATATTTTTATTATATGCATGTCTTTATGTATAGGTTTCTGATATGTTTTGTATACGGTTTTAAGCATACATATTGTAAATGGAGAAGATATTTTGTATTAGTTGAATTGTTTACTGTTGCCACAATGGAGTTAGATACTTTTATAACCCTACATGAATTAGTGAATGTAATTTACTGATGGTTAATTTGTGATTGGTTTAATTGCATCCACTTGTAAGTATATAAAGTAAATTGTTGTCTTTTCTTTTGTCTGATGAAGTTGGAGCACTGTCTCTGACAAAAGCGCTCACAATAAATAGTGTGGTTTGGAGTACTTACAGCCTGCTTGCTTTTATGTTATTTTACCAGTTTGTTCTTTTCTGGAGTTCTTTCATTATAATCCTCATGACAGCTATGGGCACATAGGGACATAGAAGTAATTATAGCAGGTGATCACAGGAACCAGAAGGTGCCTAGCCATATACCCCTTTAGATAGACACACCTTAAATTTCTTGCTGGCCTTTAGAAGCACTTTATAGTGCTCTCCTCCCACACTGAGCAGGGCTATATATGGTAACCTGGGTGTAAATGTATGTCCACCCATCCAATCATCAAGAGTAGCCTTAAACCAGACAAAGTAGTACTTGTAGTGGAAATGTATTCCATGTGCTTGGAGTATGTTGAGTTAGGACCCTATCACTTCACTAAGTCATGTATTTATCGGTGTGGACTGAGGTCCCTGGTACTGGTATTTGCTGAGACTTTGGTTTTGTGAAGAAATAGGAAGTCAAATAGGACTGAGTCTTTCACAGCTCAACATGTGAGACACAGAGCACCTTGAAGTAACTGATGGACTACTAAATAAATGGAGAGTTTTGCTAATCTATTAGAGTAGTTGAAGGAATTAATACTTCTAATTTTCTTGGTTGAAAAGCAATGAGAAATTTCCATATAAGCAATATACTTGGATATGTACATATTGCAGGGGGCACTGTATTCAATAATGGGTCTGATAAGGGAAGAATAAACTGTTAGGATGACTTTTTGCGGATCTTGAAGTGATTCCCTCGCAAATTAAGAGTGCTGGATATATTGGGTTTCCTGATTATGGTGAAAACATGATGACTGAATGAGTGATAGTTAACTACAAAAATACCCAGGTCTCATGAGGTGATATCTGTTTGAAGAAGAGTACAGCTTATAGCATATGAGGTATAAGCAGCTATTGTTTGCAAAATGCTATTCTGTAGCACTTTTTTGGTATTCAGTTTAAAACCATTTCAGTACACCAGGTATTTGCATATTCCAGCCTGTAATGGAGTAGGTTAGTATCACTACCTAGTTTTCGGCCATCAGAATAACTGGTCAATCACACTTCTGGGATATTGGTTTAGGGGTCTGGAAAATAAATACCAAACTCAAGAGACTACATAACTAATCCCTGTAATAACTTACTAGTTACAGTTTTATGTGTATAGAAGGTTTTAGCAGCTTTCACTTTGGATCTATTGGATAACAAGTTGCAGCTTACACCCATGTTTACATTTAGTTTGTCTTTTTTTCAATAATACCAAAATGGGGAATAATGTCAAAAGCCCTGGTTATGTTAAGATTAGCAGCATGCATGGAGTGACCATTGGCCACAAACTCTGTAACTACTTCAAAGCAATTTAGTAAGTTTAGGAAACAGGACTACCCCTTCACAAAATAAGCTAACTCATATGTAAATCAGTTAAGTTTGCATATGGTTGCTTAAATGGGTTCTGCTAGGATATATTCTTGACTTTGCATATAATACTGGTGTGGTACCTGGGTCTGTAGATGGGCCACCAGTGTGTAATATAAGTCACAATGACTATTTTTCAGGCATCAAAAAAATCACTACGGACAGGATGCGGTTGGACATTTTAAGCAGGCACATGGTAGTGCATATTTGGCACTGACTAAAATGCAGTGTGGTATATAGTCTGGTCCCACAGAAGTGTATTGTTAGTCTTTGACAGAGACTCTAAGAGTTGCTCAAAGGTGATTTACTGGGAAATGAAATTTTCATATATAGTGTGGAGAAT
Organism: Protopterus annectens; assembly: GCF_019279795.1. NCBI lineage: Eukaryota > Metazoa > Chordata > Ceratodontiformes > Protopteridae > Protopterus > Protopterus annectens. The sequence goes on from NC_056749.1 coordinate 352,633,670, forward strand.
TATGCTGGTAGGTAGATAAAAGTTAGCGCTAAATATTTCTGCTGATATATTGGCTATATTCTTGGGATCAGAACATGTGATATTATTATTAATCAGATAACTACATAGCTGGAAATTGTTCTTAATTTCCTGAAATAATTGATTAAAAATTTGCAGTTTCCTTTGGTATCTGTAACAACCCTAAGTTCATACTCTGTTTTACATTTTATTGTAGTTTTCATAAGTTTCTTGTAAGCATATTTCAGTGTGGTTTTGAGAAGCAGTATACGGGTTTCATAAATGTTTCATTATTTACCTTCTGTTCTTGAAAAGCTTTATATTAATAAATTAATTCCACTAAGGAGGTTTATTTCTGAATTTACCATTATATTTGGGTGGATTGGCATAGAATTTTCTATGTAGCTGCTTAGGTGCTGGTAAAAATTGGAGGTGAATGAGGTAGCCCTCTCTCTCATTTGTTTCCATTTTCAGGAGACTGTTGGGAACTTTGCATGGATGTTCTACAAGTGGAAGTAGGTTTGCCCTGGAAAATGCCCTAAAGATGGTCTCATTTGGCCATGGGTGGTACCACCAAGCCTGGCAGAGAAGATGACTGATTTGGGGTCGGATTGAACCATGGATGAAGTGATGTAGGGTACTGTACAGGCAGATGTTATGTTGGTAAGGACCGTATCATGGACAGCTTGTACTGATTAGTTTTACAATTTGCTCCAGTGCATTAGCATTAAAAAGGAAAATGCTAAGTATATATTTTTTTGTGTGTTGGTTTGGTGGTCAATGTTCTGGTAATTGAATTCCCCCCTAGCAATAAGGTATTTTGTTTTATATTTAACCCCTCATTGTTTTAAGGTAATTTCCATGATCCTGGATGAGGGCTCTATATCTATCAATGAAGTAAAAGTTAGATTTGTTCAGGGATATTTGGATCTCCAGGACCTCCAAGGCAGAGTCATAGGTAACTTGGCATGAAGTGATAAGGTCTGTGAAAAATACAAATACAAAAGTCTAGTGCCTTTCTTGCATCTAACACATAAGGTCTATCATGTCTCTTTGCATGCCTCTCTCGATGGAAAATGCCACTTGGTTACTATGGTTCATTACAGGTTAAGGCAACATGCACTTATGAAGTATAGTGGGCTGATTTCAAGGAGTGTCAGCCTTTTCACATTCCTTTTGGAAAAGCATGTCAATTTTATGACCAATTGCTTTCACAGTGGCATTATGATATCTCTTAGAATACTTTCCTATTGCAAAGATAAAGGATGGTCATTATGAAATATTTTGCTACTAGTGAGGCAGAGATTATCACAAACATTGAGAAATATACTGCTCTCCATGTTTCCCTCACTCTTTGCTCTGAATGGTTTCTTTTAGAACAAAACCAGAGTTAACTTTCTTTAGCACAGTTTATCAGCCAAATGCTTACAAGATGCCCTCGCTGATTTATCATAACATTGTTTAGCAGCAATTTTAGTAGAAGTCTATCAGTAGTAAATGGTAGTAGAATGCTAGTCAATCAGCAGCAGCAGAACAAGCAATATGAGTTTCAAAAGGCTACCTAGGTACTTTGACCTAGTGCATGGAATTGGTCCACATGTGGCACAAAGCCCATAATGAGCCAGCTTTATGCCAACCCCATTCTGAATTAGGACTTCATGAAAATAAAGCTGTGTTTTTAAAGTTAATGATTTGAAACTTAAATGTCCTTTATGCCTTAATTAGGGAATCATGGCTAAATGTAATGTTATGTTGCACACTTTTAAACAAATTGATTATGACCCTGGAAAGAGCAAAACAATGTGCTAATGAATCATGCACCCTTAAAGTCAGTAGTAATAGAAGTATGAATGAGGGTGTTGCAGATAGACATGTGAGATCAGTACTATGATCTGGTACAGTGTAATACTGGATCATGTAATCCAACAGAGATATGAATGAGGTTGTTGCAGATGGACATGTGGCACTGATACTAGTACTATGATCTGGCACAGTATAATACTGGATCATGTAATCCAATAGAAGTATGAATGAGGTTATTGCATATGGACATGCATCACTGATATCAGTACTATGATCTGGTACAGTGTAATACTGGATCATGTAATCCAATAGAAGTATGAATGAGGTTATTGCATATGGACATGCATCACTGATACTAGTACTATGATCTGGTACAGTGTAATACTGGATCATGTAAGCCAATAGAAGTACGGATGAGGTTATTGCATATGGACATGCAGCACTGATATCAGTACTATGATCAGGTACAGTGTAATACTGGATAATGTAATCCAATAAAAGTATGAATGAAGTTGTTGCACATGGGCATACAGCACTGATATCAGTACTATGGTCAGGTACAGTGTAATACTGGATCATGTAATCCAATAGAAGTATGAATGAGGTTATTGCATATGGACATACAGCACTGAGATCAGTACTATGATCAAGTATAGTTTAATATTGGATCATGTAATCCAACAGAGCTATGAATGAGGTTGTTGCAGATGGACATGCATCACTGATACTAGTACTATGATCGGGTCTATATTATAACATCAACGTTCAAAAACTTTGAATGTTATAATGAACCCAGTAGAGCGAACGCTTGAAATAGCGAAGCTGCAGAACACTGAATACTTTCCTAGGGAAAGTATTCAGTGGACCATTTCTGCATCTTCACTATTTCCTCAACTGTGGAGTGAAGGTTACGGACCGGGTTAAGGTAAGTGTACGAATGAAGGTGAGTATGCAAGAGGGTGTGGGTTAAGTGAGTTAGGGTTAGGGCGCGGGTCAGGTAAATGTGCAATTGTGTGGATGTGAGGATTAGGGTGGGGTAGGTGAGTTAGGGTTAGGGAGCGGGTAAGGTGAGTGTGCGATAGTTAGGGACCTTAGGGTTAGGGTTGGGTTAAGGTAAGTGGGTAGCTAGTGGTGTATGTTTGGTTTAGTGTAGGGTTTCGTGAAGTGTATGTGTGTGGATTATCAATTTTGGTGTGCTTGAGTTGTGTGTATGTCGGAACAGCTAATTTTTTCCCTGGGAAAAAAATTGCTATTCTGACTGTTCAGTTTTCTGGTGTTTCGATTGAATGGGGTGGATATTATAACATTCAATGTTTTTAGACTTTGATGTTATAATATAGACCCCTATGATCTGGTGCCGTGTAATACTGGATCATGTAATCTAATAGAAGTATGAATGAGGTTATTGCATATGGACATGCAGCACTGATATCAGTACTATGATCAGGTACGGTGTAATACTGGATCATGTAATCCAATAGAAGTATGAATGAGGTTATTGCATATGGACATGCAGCACTGATAACAGTATTATGATCAGGTACAGTGTAATACTGGATCATGTAATCCAATAGACGTATGAATGAGGTTATTGCACATGGACATGCAGCACTGATATCAGTACTATGATACGGTCAAACCTGAGAGCATTAGTACTAACAATACATAATCACTCTCACTCCACTGTGTGAGTAGGCTTCAATGCCAGTTAAACTGTTCATTGTATTCAAATGAGAAAGATGTATTTATATCTACATTTATAAAATTAAATTCCAGTGCACAATGTCAGATAACTTTCTGATGGCATCAATAGCTTCTTTGTCACATAATAGTCAAGATATTTCATTGTGGGAAACTGCTCAATCATGCAGCACTTAGATGAAATAATAATTTAATGTCCAACAGCATCCTTGTTTAGATAAGTTAAATTGGCTAAAGTGATTGCATATGTTGTGGGAGATCAGGTTCTGCAGAATTTGGTCCTTGCAGACAAACTCTTTCACAAAGGGGATAATAAGATGTTCAGAATCATGGTACATAGAAGAGATTGAACAGCTGTAGGACTTCCACAGTATGTGCAGAATTATTAGAAAATAAAATGCTATTAGCAGAAACTTACAATTACACCACATTAAAACATATTATTAATAAAGATAATAAGACACTATTTCTTTCTATGGTGTTATTCATTTCTAAATGTGGGCAGTAGTTTCTTTTTGTGAATGTTAAGTTCCAGCTTCTGTTACTAATACAAGTGTTGTTACTACTATAAAGTGATATTTATGACAACACATATGAATGTTGGAGAATGACAGTCACTCTCTGTTCATTAAATACAGTTGGTTACTTGGGTATACTCCCACAAGCAGTAAATGGCTGTGATGTTTTTATTCACTTTACAATTCAGAAGATTTTAGTTTTTGACCAGTTGATTGAATTTCTCTCAACTCTGAAGGAAAATTTCTCTATACAATCACAGTGCAAAATTCACAGAGCTGATTATATTATAAAATGGTGCATGTTATGCAGATTCTGTGCAGTGAAGGGGCAGACTTTGATAATCATGGGAAAGATTACATTTTCTGTTGTATTTCTAGGAATGTCACATTCATTTATACAGTTAACATACATGAGAACTGCCATTATTGTGTTTTTTTAAGTCAGCATTTTGGTCAAAAACTGGCATTACATCAGTGGCTTGCACAGAATGGCGAATATTGTACACTTACTGTATGTTGCATTATAGCTATCCACAGTACCTAAAGAAAAGAGTAAATAGGTTCATACATTCATTGGGTGAAAACATGCTAATGACAGCCAGGGTCTTGACAAGCCTAGCAGTGTAAGCCAACTCAGTTTTGTCCCAGACTTCCTTGGAAGCCTATGTTAGTAAGGAGGTAGCTAAGGGTTGTGTGATGGGTGGGTATGTTACTTGAGAATTAATTTACTTACTGTCAGTCTCTGTCAGTCAGATATATGGCTGCCAGAGCAAGGGTAAATTTCTGATTTCTCATCCAATGATTAAGGTTTCATTTGAATAGAGTCAAGAATGAACTCTACTTCATGTAGATGTGGATCTTATTCCATAGCATGAGGTTCCTTTTAGACATTCGCTTCAGCAGGTTTTGTTTATGTGTCAGACAAAATTCAGGTCCTTGGATGTAGTGCTTCTGGTGCTTTTTGTCTTGTAGGTGCGTAAGAAATCCATCAGAACTGGATCTGACAGTGCCTGAAATGCTTAGCATAGATCACCTCTCAGTAACCTGTAGGGGGGCTGAGTACAGAGATAAGACCTTTAGGCAATCTGAGAAGGACAGGATATTGATTCCCTGGATTGTCCTGGCGAGGAACATTTGAGGGCATTCCAACTGCTGCAAATGACTGTTTAGGTACACGCCGGAAGGGCCATTGTATTCAATGTTGGGTCTGATTAGGGCTGAATAGCATGGTACTCTTATTTCCTTGGACCTGGTTGCTATACCCTTGCTTATGAGTTGGGTGACAGAATGATTTTCTTACTATCTTGCCTATATTTTGGTCAAAAAAAAGAGTACTGTCTAGATTTGTTTCCAGATGCCCACCTTATGGGTCAAGTGTTGAGGATGTTTTATCAATGAAGAAAAGAGCTTTGGAAGATGTTTTGCTAAAGGGCACTATAATGAAATTATTTGCATTAAGTTTGAATCTGTGCATACCTCTCAACTGTCCAGTTTTTTGCAGAATGCCCAGAATTTTCCTCACATTTTTCTTCTGTTCCTCATAAAATGTGTGATTTTTTGGTAAATTACTGAGAATTAAAATCATGGAATAATGGCATATATTTTAATTTAATAATTCATGTCCTTCAGAAAATGCATGCTAACATAAAACCTGTTATTCTAGCAGCTTTCTACATTTATAAGAGCCATACTTAAAATGTATCACTATTTTTAGGCCTTTGTCCCCCCATTTTTTTAGACTTTGCCCAGATTTCTTGCACTAAGAGGTTGACAGGTATGAATCTGCAGCTTTCACATCAGTCACTTGTTTGTGTTACACCCTCTGGTATGATGTTTGTGTCATGGGGGAATCTTTGATAGCTCCCAATTTACAGTCATCTGCCAACTTGTTGAGCCAAAGGTCTTTGACATTAGCCTTAACTTCTGAAAAGTAGATGCCAAATAGGAGTAAGCCCAAGACTACTCCACTGATGACCAGCCTCATGATCCAGTCCAAACTTCTTGGGGCCTATTTATATTTGTTACAAAGTGCCTCAAGTGGTTCTGCCAGTTCATGTTTTAGGCTATTCGGGGGAAACTGGGGATATATTTTGGGCCCATTTATGCAGTGTTTTTGGCCTTAGCAAGCACATCCAGGGCCTGCTTCTTGTTAATAATTGGTGGAATATGCTAGAAGGGATTTCACAGGTGGTAGTAGGGGGGAGTGGGGATTGAAGTTAGAGCTAAATTTATCAGCCAGTAGATTCACTATGTCACCCTGGTCAGTGAAGGTTGTGCTAAATTCTACCAGTTCTGCATTCTCCTTAGTATTACCTTTAATGTTCCTGACCTAGCTGAAGAAGGTCTTATGATTTTCCTTAGCCTGGGAGGCAGCCATTTCCATGTTTGTACTGGGTTTCTGAAAATAGTTCTGTATACGTAGCTGTGCTCTTAGGGTTTGGGAGAGCTGTGAAGTTTGACAAACTGTCACTTAATAGGATATAATTTGCTTTAGTATAGTTCCTAAGTGTTACAGGTTTAGCTGGGTTTTCTGGTTTGATTTTTAGTTTGAGTGAGACAGCTTTGTGGTCCGACTTCACCAATGAGGATGTGACATGGGTTGGGGGTGCAACACTCTATAATATTGGTGAGTACTAGTTCTAATATGTTTGATCATCTGGTAGAAGAGTGCACTGTCTGGTCCAGGGTGTTTGTGTTGATAATGTCCAGGAAACTTTGTGCTTGTGAGTTAGAGGTAGTATATATTTCTCAATATATAGTGTGGTATTTGAAGTCTCCCATGAATATGGTATTTGGTTAGATGGTGAGTACCTCTAATAGGTCTAGGTAAGAGTTCTGTACTTTGTGGTGACCTATAGCTAGCCAGGACATGGTAGGGAACCCAGTCTATGGAGACTTGGATGAACTCCAAGGCATCATCCTGTTTAACCAACCTATGATTGTATTTGTTGCTGACACCTTCACCTTTAGCCTCTGTCTGTGCTGCTATTGGTCTAAATGTGTAAAAGACACTGTAGCCTTTCACTGCTGGGGTTCTTATTTAGCTTTAAACCAGGTCTTGGTATCAGCACAAATGTAAACATTCTCCAGAGTAAGTAAAGCTTGTAAGGTATGGAGTTTCTTGTTTAGGTGTCTGTTGTTGAGCAGTGACACATTAAGGCTGCTTTGAGTTTTTTTTTTTTTATTTGTATTATTGTGTTGGTAGTTTTGACATTTTGAAATGCCTAAGAAAGGATCTAAGGGGATGAACAAACTTTTAATTAATAATCAAAATCCCAGGGGACAGGTGTAGCCCATCCTTGGCAAAGCAAAGTGGTCTGTGTACCAATTTCTCCCATGCTTATAAATATTGAATTCCCCTAAAATTATACCAGAAACTAAGTTAACTATTAAAATCAATCATTTTCTGTTCATATTGTGGCATCATCCTTTATGAAGGCAGAATGCTGTTCAATGCAAGGCACATACTTATATGTGACACATATTCAGAGACATCCATAATGTCTCTTTTCATATAGTCCAGTGAGGTATACCTCAGGTCTTTTATACCCACATGGACTATGGTAGCATCAAAGTAGTTGCAGTGCTGCAGTGACTTGAGTGTATGTGTGATACTGTGCATCCTAACTCCAGATAGGTAACTATCCATTATCTTCTTCTTCAGCCTGGTGAGAGAGGCAGCTTTGTGTTTACTACATTGTGTCAGAATGCCCATAGCCGGCAACAGAGACATTAAGACATTTTTTAAGTCTATGTTGTCCGGACCTGTTTAGGGTTGGGCTATTATGGTTTAGGGTCTTGGTATTACAAGAGTCACCTGAGTGGTATCTAGGCTGAAAGTTAGATGTTAGATAGTGCTTTGATCTTAGTGCTGTTTAACACACTTTCAAAGTGCTCTGAGCTTATCTCAACACTAAGCCTTTCTGTGTTATGGGTTAAAGATCTAAGTACTAGCTTTACTGGTTTGCTACTATACAAGGTACTCCTAGCCACCACTGAGTGGTGAACAGCTCCTGAAAAACACACCTAATTTATAGCAGATAAAAAAAAACTGAAAACTAACTCCTGTGACCTCTAGCCTATAAACGACTACACTTTAGACTACTTGGAGTGCCACCCAAATCAGAGAAACCAGGTGAACACCTTCTGTCACAAGATGGATGATCCTGTAACTTCTAACTCTAAAAGCTCAACAAAAGATACTCTCAAGTGCAGATTAAAACCCACCTAAGTCCCTAAAAAGCCCTCTGGCTGGTGAAACAATTTCAGTTTAATACTCCTTGTGTGTTTGCAAAGTTGGACTGACCAGGCTACCTTACTACTACCACAAGAATAGCAGTCCCACTCTTTTCCAAAAGTGAAAAGGTACCAGCTAGCAACAACAAGTAATTGTCACTTTAACCTTCCTTGTGTATTTCCCAACTTGGACAGAGCAAGCTACTTTTCTACTCACACTAGAATTGCAGTCCCATCTCTCTTAATGTAAAAAAACACTTTAGACAGATAAAAGTCAAAATGTATCATATCAAATCAAACAACTAGCTACAAGTAATTCTCATGTTAAGCCTCCCTTGCATTTTCCAACTCAGACTGACCAGGATACGTTTATTAATGTTACTATAACAGCAGGCATAGTCTTCTCGATGCAAAAACATACTTTTGCTCCTTTGTGTGTTTCCCAATTCAGACAGCAAGGATACCTTTCTACTCCCACTAGAAGTCTTCTTAATGTAAAAACACACTTTAGTTAGCCATAAATGAAAAAGTACAAGAAACAAGTCTAGCAACTAGCTAAGTATATCCAAGTGATTCAAAGGCAAACAAACCAACAGTAAAGAGAACAAACACTTTAAGGCAATATCAAGGTACACTAACAGTCTAAGCAGAGGGCCTTCCTAGTTTCTTCTGTCAGTAACCAGTAAGATGAGCAGAAGAGATAAGACTAGGAAGAGCTTCTAGGGCCAGGTATACAGTAAGTTCAGACTGCTTAAAAGCCTCCAGGTATAAAATCAAATGAGGAATAGTGAAGGAGGGAGGAAACCAAACTCAAAAAACAAAACTAAAATAAAAACACTTGGGCCCGGAACAAAAACCAAAAAGTAATGCAGAATATAAAAATGTCTTAAATTAATAGCTTTATCTTCAGATAAAGAGCAAAAAACACACAAGACTGATTTAAATGGTAAATCAAGTGCAATTATAAATGTAGTTTAAATGTACTTCTGTGGATGTAAAATGGAGTCCAAATGCTTTGTTATCAAGCTTGCAGCAGTTCCAAGAGTAAGAGCGAGATGGCAAGTTACTTGTGTAGTTGTGTCATGTAAAATAGCAGGGTGGGTGGGGTGGGTGGGTTCTGGGCTAATTACCATAGGCTCGAGTTAAAACTAGCTACAACAAACTCAGCAAAACACCTAGGCCCAGCACAGAAACGAAAAAGTAATACAGGCTATAAAATGCTTTAAATTAATAGCTTTAACTTCAGATAAAGAGAAATGACACACAAAACTGATTTGAATGATAAGATAAGTACAATTATAAATGTACTTTAAAGTTACTTCTCTGGATGGAAGTCCAAAGATGTATAACTTATAAGTGAGATCAATCCAGAATGCTAGCTCATTCAAATTACATATCAAGCTTTACTTAATACATGGATTTGTTTGTGTACATCTCTAGCATAACCTCTGCTTACCCTAATTACCAGACTGGTATTCATCTTCTGATTATCACTCTTTAATAACGAGTTTTGTGCCTACCCCTATATGAATACTTAATACTCTTGTTTACACGCATCCTCACACACTCTCCTTCTCCCTACCCTCAATACTCTTTTTTCAGCAACTCACTTTATACTTCAATACTTTCCTTGTATTACAACTGCCTTAGTAACCTTTTTGTCCACTGTTACTAACTACTACTGCACTTTTATCTATTTCTGTATTTCTTCATATCACTTAAGCCACGGTGGTGCAGCGGTAGAGTTGTTGCCTCACAGTAAGAGGTTTTCCCATTCGATTCTCGGCTGGAGTGCCTTCTGTGTGGAGTCTGCATGTCCTCCTCGCTGTTGAGTGGTGTTCGAAAGACATGTGTAGAATGGGTGTGCCTTCGTTGAAGGTTGGGCATCGAGCTGGCACCTCTGCACCCATAAAAGTTTACTGCCAATCATTAGCGGACCGGAGTTCCGCTGTGGCGACCCCTAACCGGGAAAAGCCAAAAGAAGAACAAGAACTCCATCACCTTATTCAGCATATTCCATACTATTGTCTCAATGTCTATTCCTCTAGCGTTAGCTATCATAAGTATATCTTAAGATCTTTACTTCTACATAAATCAGTTCTATGCACTTTAATTATGTCATACACTGACTGATACAGCCATTTTTCAAGTTACACTTTTATACTATCTGTAACTATAATAGTTTTAGAGTACCTGTTGTAATTCATTTCACTTAACTTTATGGTATAGCCTATGTGCTTATGCCTAGAATTTCTCCATCATTTCTGACAAATATGTTAAAAGTCTGTATCCCACTCTGTAATGTTGCAAATTATTGTTTAATAGAGTGTTTAAAAATAGTTTTGAAATATCTGGAGCTGTTCACCTTGGTCCTCCCCTGGAATGAGGTTTTTGGTTAAACTCACTCACTAAGTCTTTCCCACTAAATAAAGGCACAGTAAAACTAAAATACATAAGGAAATACAGTTCCTTTGTCCATGGAAGAGTAACAGTGTGAAACACCCTTCTATTTCTAATTATGTATATACTGGCATTTACATTGGACACATACATGGACAATTTTAAGTTATATAACTTGGGCGTAACACTGTCTTCTTTCTTTCTTTCTTTCTTTCTTTCTTTCTTTCTTTCTTTCTTTCTAAATCCTTATTTCATTCATTTCATTCCCTCTCATTTTCTTTCCTATCTTTATCTCCATCTTTCTTTCTCTCTTCCTTCATTCCATCTTTTTCTCACATGCTTCTTTCCTAGTATTTTTTTCAGTCATTCACTTAATTTCTTTCTTTCCTTTTTACTTCCCATCCTTCATTTCCTTTCTCCTTTTCTGTCACTTTCTTTCATTTTCTTTTCCCTCATGTCTTTCCTATTTTCCTTCCTCCTTTCATTTATTTTTTGTCTTGCTTTCCATTTCTTTTTCTAGATCTTTCTTTACTTTCTTTATTTCCTCTCTTCCTTTCATTTTTATATTTTCTTTTTCATAATTTTTCTTCTTTTCATTTGCATTTTTAATATTTATTTTCTACATGTCTGCTGTTTCTTTCTTTGTTTCACTTTCATTCTTTACTTCTTATTCGTTGTTTTTCTTTCTTTCATTCTGTCTCTCATTTTTTTCCATTTTAATTAAACATTGGTTATAACCAAATTAAATAGTATGAACTTTAAAAAATCCTGCAGGTAGGATCTGCAATACCTAAAGAAAAAAGTGTTCAAGTCTCTGAGGGTATGAGATACAAGCTTTTCATCAAAACAGAATAAACAGCTTTTATTTAAATAATGTTTAAATATTTTCAAGTTGCAGTTATAGTGATCTGTATGGTGATACTTTTTGTACTGCTCTATTTTCTGTCCATGGTTTAGCCCAAAAGTTAACCGTCTGCATTTTTTTGTAGTTTGTTCTAGGACCTCAGTCTTGTAGCATAATTGCCAGTTTTGTGAATATTTTGTACTTACTGCAGGATTTTAGTATTGTTTGCACATTATACCACATTTAATCATTTATTATAGCATTAATTGGTAAATGTGTGCATAGTCTGGTGCCTTAGTCTCTGGTGGGATTGCAGTAATGGCAGTATTGTGAATTCTGTTCCAGGATTTGTGCTTCAGTACTTTTTATAGCTGTACACACCTGCTTAAAGTTACATTACAGTGCATTTGTGTTTACCTTTACACTGCTTTTCCCTTGTTCTTTGAGTCTGATTTAACACCCACTCAGATGTTTTTTAGCTGTAGTGCTGTTCTCTACCTGACTCTGACTATTGCTGATCTTGGTATGCATTTGACTATTGCTGAACTCTGTCTGCATTGATTTTGGGTTGGAGTTATTCATTTAAGATTTGGTTACTTCCATTTTTTTCTTTACTCTTATACTGTATTTTTAAGAGGTCTTGGCTAGGATCAGTTAGAAAACAATTTTTTGCAGGTAGTGAATAAAATCAATCTAATCAGTTGGGGAGTACAGTGTGACTTGCATTTCTCTACATGACTATTCCTGATCTATGTCTGCATTGGATTTTGGATTGTAGTTATTCATTTAAGGTTTGGTTACTTCAATGTTTTTTATCATTACTCATATTGCATTTTGTTTTATTTTAGCTTTTTCTTCTTTTTGGAGTTTTAAGAGGTCTTGGTTACTGTCGATTAGAAAGGAATTATTTTGCAGACAGTGAATAAAATCCAGCTAATTAGTGGGAGGAGCTCAGAAATAGCATTCCTCATTTAACTTCAAGTATTTAGTGGCATCTTTTTTTAGTTGTACTGATGTGTGACTTGCTGTTGTCTGCCCGGCTATTTCTGATCTCTGTCTGCATTTGAATTTCCCCACCCACCTGCACTCCTGGTGTGCTTTTAAACTTGGTGGCTTTTGAGTTGCCCATTCCCTACTATGAATCAGAGTTTGGACACTTGAACCAGTCTCATCTCATTAGCTCATTCTACTGAGCACTGAGAGATCAACTGAAAAGGGACCGCCAACCCTAGTCTTTAAAACTTGATATATCTTCTACTTCCCACCTTCCCACTTACTAAAAATGCACCTTATTTAGTTGTTTTTACTGTATTTGTGTTTATTCCTACTTTATTTAGCTTTTTGCTGCACTTTCTTGAAGTGTTCATTTGCTTTTAATCTGCTCTATTTATTACTGCTTTTTAGTAGCTTGATTACATTGTAATTGGTATTCTAAGCCTCTTAGTTCTGCTTTAAGCACTTGGGCTCCAAACTAGTTATTTTACATTAAGAAGGTTTGTGGTCTACACTCCTGTAAGAGGAGAGTGTGGGCTCCACCCTTCTGAGCTGGGAATAGCTGGTGAAAGCTTTTTGTACCTGTTATTCTAAATGCTTGTTTTCTGTTTTAAGCACTTGGGCTCTAAATTAGTTAGTTTACATTAAGAAGATTTGCGGTCCACACTCTTGTGGCAGGGGAGGATAGCCTGTGCCATTTTGAGCTGGCAATTGCTGGTGTAAATCTTATTGTGCCTTTATTTGATAAACTTTGTCTATGACTTAAACCGAACCTGCTGGAGAAACAGATATGTGTCCCAGATACTGCCCCTCCTATAGAACAGACTTCTTATCCATGTGAAGCTATTATCACATTTAAGCTCAACCTAGGCCAGTTCATGGTAAAAAGGAAATTTACACCAGGTCTGGCACTCATGGTTCTTATAGACTGTGGTATCTTATGAGTGCCTGACCCTCAATATCCTGTTTAACAATCTATGAATCTATTAAATATAAAAAATTCTGAAATTCGAGCCATAGGACTGCAGCTCTGAATTTTTCCCAGCCCACTTTTTCTTGTTTTGGATTTAAAAAGCTGTGTCTAACTTCAGACCTTCATGGTAATCTAACTTTCATAGTCACTCCCTCCCCTCTTTCATTGCTGTCATTTGCTGTGTAGCCCGTTAAAGCACTTTCCCACCCATTGCTTTCCATTTATCCATATTATTACTGAGGGTCCACCCAGCAAACCAGTATTGCATTTGAATAAACCTCCCTTACTACAAATTGCCTCCAGCACATTAAACTGCACTACTATGAAATCAAAGCACAATCTAGCCTAGTCTAGTGCCAAACCCCAGACACCTCTCAAGGAGACCTCTGTAAAACCCTGTTTATGACCTACAGTAGCCCACCTAAATACATGTCCAGACAACATGTGTATGCAATTTTCAAGTGTTTCATTAGCCAGGTTGATAGATATGGACATCCTGAGACAAAGTAGCAGGTGTTTCATGTTTACAGACAACCATTTAATCCTTAAATAAACAAACACAGTATGCACATATACAATTTCAATTTATGCAAAAATATCCCAAACAAACAAGGTTGGAAACAACAGAGACACTGCATCCACCACACATAGACCTACTTATGTGGAGGCACTAAAAAGCAATCTTTCCAAACCTCAAAGACCTCCTAAGCCTGCAATGCCTGTCCTCAGCAATCTCTAAAGAAAAGAACTCACTAAAACAAACACCAAATACTACACATATGCCTACAACCATTGCAGCCCCAACAGCAAAGCTCATAAGCAGGACAATGCATAACCCACAAGTCTTGTCATGATGAACATCATTATATGACACATAGATGCCCCTCACCAGGCTGAAGCAGGAGAAGACAACTGTTAGCTGCTTACCTGGAGCAGGATCCACCAAGTTACATATGTACTCAGGTCACCAAGTTATGTATGCACTCGGGTCACTGAACCACAGGGACCAGGATGATTCTGTCATAGTCCTTGTAGGTGTTAATGACCTGAGATATATATCCACAGACTATATGAAGACAGACATTGTTGATCTCTCTGAATATGTGTCTTAGGCAGGTATGTGCCTTGCACTGAGTAGTATTATACTTTCACAAGAATGATACCACAGTATGAACAAAAAGTTATTGGCTTAAATAATTGGCTTATTTTCTCATGTCTTTCCAGAGGGATTCACTATTTGTCAGAATGGGAAGATGTAGTTAGCAAATTACTTTGGATACAAAAGATGGTCAATACCTGTCTAGCCTAGGCTTTATAATACTAGCTAAAATTGTATCCACCCACTTAGAGCTTTTTCAGGGAATGCCAAATTGACAAGTCAAACGACATATTAAATAAAACCCAAAGAAACCTACAGATATTATTGCTCAATGTTAGGAACCTAAGCAAGAAACTTCATACCTTACAAGCTCTCCTCAGTCTGAAGATGACAGACATCTGTGACATTACCAAGACATGGTTTAAATCCACAGAAAGTACTCCAGCAGTGCAAGGCTTTAGTGCCATTTCACTGACCATCAGCTGTGCAGACAGGGACAAAAGGTGGACAAGTCTCAGTCTACATTAGCAATAAGCATAGCTCAACACTGGTTAAACAGGACAATGCCCTGGAATTTATCCACATGGATATCACCAGAGACAAAGTGCTATACTATATCCTAGCAAGCTGTGTGCCAGTGGCATGTCCCCATTGGTGAGGTCACATGGCAAAGCATTCTCTTTTGAAATAAAAATCATCTTGGTAACCCTTCAAACCACGTAACAGTTAGGAACTATTCTGATGCAAACTGCATTCTATTAAGCAATGGTTTGTCAAAATTCACGAATTCACAGCAACGTATGCAGAGTTGCATTCACAGAACAACCATGAAATTAGCTGAATGGAGGCTGCTGTACCTACTAGAAGTAAACCCAAAACAAACTCTAAAAACAAACCACATTGGTAGAATCCTAATCTTAATAGGTGTATAACAAAAGGAAAAATGTCATGGCGAAAATCAGGAACAGCAACTTCCATAATGATAGGAGCTCTCTAATTAAACAAAACAGGAAACTAAGAAGAATAATTAAGTCAAACAAGGTCTACTACGAGGTCAAGATACGCTCTTAGGCTAAAAACAACCACAAGGCCTTCTACAACTATGTCTAAAACCTCAAAGGCAGCACACAACGGAGTGCCAAACTGATGGTAATTGGTGCCACCCTCACTGAACTGACAAATTTAGCTCAAAGTTTATCATTCAACTGCCTCCAGCCTCCCACATGAAATAACTACAAGCATAACTCCCCCCCCCAAGTTTATCATGGAGCAGGTCCTACTGGCAGTTGCTAAAGCCAAAAACACAGCTTCCATGGATCTGAACAATATCCTGGGATGCCTCGTAAATGGCTTGAAATATGACTTATAAGGACCACTTGAATCAATATTCAACTATACCCTCAAAACAGACTTGTACCATGAAAATGGAAGACTACAATGGTTATCCCACTTCACAAGGGTGGACCATCAGTCGACCCTAGAAACTAAACACCTCTTAGTCTTAATTGTCTAATATGCAAAGCCATGGAATTAATTATCATGGAAATGATCAAATAAGCATAGGAAACCTTCTTACACTGGACCCAACTCAATTTGGCATTATGAAGGGAAGGTCATGCTTACTGAACCTGGTGGGTTTCTTTGAGAAGGGGGACCGATGTAATGGATGACAGGAAAGCAGTGCATACCACCTACCTGGACCTGGCTAAGGTGTTCAATACAATACCTCACTCAGGTATAGTTGACAAATTCAATGAAGTGGGCATGAATCCTACATAACTCACTGGATTGCCTGGTGGCTTACATATAGGATCCAGAAAGTCAGGATTGGTGATTCCACCTCCTCTAAGAGACCAGTTACCAGCAGGGAACCTCGGTTCCCTGTGCTGGGACTGCTCATATTTGGCATCAACTTCTCAGAGGTACAGGCTAATGTCAAGGGCCTTTGCCTGACCAAGTTCTTAGATGACTGTAAATTGGGAACTGTCATAGATTCCCCCATGACACAAACATCTTACAAGAGGGTTTATCACAGACAAACAAATGTTGCCAAAGTCATGGACTAAAACTCAATGCAAAGAAATGCATTATAGTGCCTTTGGAAAAATTGCCACCCAAGCTAATTACTGCATCGATAAGACACCTGCAAGAACTGACCGGGTAATCAGGATCTGGGAAGTTTGTAGATAGTAATCTGGCCTTTGATCAACATGTGGCCAAAGAAGTAGGAAAATCATTCTATGTCACCCAGCTTGTAGGTAAGGGCATGGCATCCGGGTCTAAGGAAGTCATTGTGCCACTTTATTTGGCCCTTATCAGACATGCGATTAAGTATGTCTCCTATAAGTTACTAAGAGGTGATCTATGCTTGGTATAAAAGGCATCCTAGGATCCCTCTCTGATGGACTTTTCCCATTTGAACATCTGCAAAACAAACAGCATCAGTACCACTAGATACAAGGATTTAAACTTTGCTTGTGGCATAAATAAGACATGTTACAGAGACAGATATATGTCTCAGAGGATCCCCATGTGCTAGATCCGGCTCCCCATCCATGTGATGCAGTCAGTCTAAAACACTGTTTAAGCTTAACCTTCACCAGTCAATGGGAAATCAGAAATTCACCCCAGGTCTGGCCCACATATCTTTGATGGACAGTAATGCCCAAACAAAGATACTCTGCCACATAACCTTCAGAAACTTCCTAACTGACATACCCCCTCCTAATAAATGCCCACTATACATATATATATATATATATATATATATATATATATATATATATATATATATATATATATATATGATTGGGTTGGATCGTGTGGCTTATATGATTATATGATTGGTATTGATCGCATAGGTTAATAATAGCCCTGGTGGTCATCAGCCTAGTATATGCCTATGAACCTAAATGCAAAGGATTCCCCATCAGTATACTGTCCTGACAGACAATGAAATGGCATCACTGATAACATCCTTGTTATGAATTAAGCATGAGACAGAAATAACTAATAAAAGAATAAAAATGGTAGCATGGGGAAGAAATCATTTTAAATGGTGTGTTGTTTATAGTTATTGATATTCATTTAGTTGACACTTTTTATGCGACACGTTTAAGTCACTATCTACACTTTTTTAAGACTAAAGTATAAATTTAAAATATCAAGCGTTCCCTGTAGTTATGATATAATATAATCAGCCCATCTGGCACATTGTCACATACCTGACAAATTACAGTCCCAGAGTTAGCATAGGCCAACAGATTCATAATCTTTAAGAGCAGTTATAATTGTTTATCATAATGTAGTCTATTTTCTGTTTTCCCTGGTTCTGTATTTATTTGCTATGCCCTCAGCACACACACACACACACACACACACACACACACACACACACACACACACACACACACACACACACACACAGATTGCACTGGTTTCCTTTTAATAAGTGTAAATATCAAGATGAAGGGACAAATACTATACCTTGTGATATTGCTTCTGGATACAGAATATCAAGATGAAAGGACGAGTACTATACTTTGTGATATTGCTTCTGGATACAGAAAAATCAAGATGAAGGGCCGAGTACTATACTTTGTGATATTGCTTCTGGATACAGAATATCAAGATGAAGGGACAAGTACTATACTTTGTGATATTGCTTCTGGATACAGAATATCAAGATGAAGGGACGAGTACTATACCCTGTGATACTGCTTCTGGATATAGAATATCAAGATGAAGGGATGAGTACTATACCTAGTGATATTGCTTCTGGATACAGAATATCAAGATGAAGGGACGAGTACTATACCCTGTGATACTGCTTCTGGATATAGAATATCAAGATGAAGGGATGAGTACTATACCTTGTGATATTGCTTCTGGATACAGAATATCAAGATGAAGGGACAAGTACTATACTTTGTGATATTGCTTTTGGATACAGAATATCAAGATGAAGGGATGAGTACTATACCTAGTGATATTGCTTCTGGATACAGAATAACAAGATGAAGGGACGAGTACTATACCCTGTGATACTGTTTCTGGATATAGAATATCAAGATGAAGGGATGAGTACTATACCTTGTGATATTGCTTCTGGATACAGAATATCAAGATGAAGAGACAAGTACTATACCTTGGCTGATACTATGATGTTAAAGGTTTCAGTACAACAGTATGCCATAGGTGACCACATTCATCATCTACTCATATCTTATGTCAAGAAGGGCATGCTGCAAAAGAAAAAAAGAAATTGGAAAATATAAAGGAATTTTTCTAATGATGTAAGGACCACTCAGCAGAGATGTATAATAGAGACAATTTTGTTGTCTGATGTTAATCAGAAGTTGAGGACAACAACAAAAATTTATCAAAGTTTCTGTTGCCTTTTATGATAGGATGCATTGTAGTCCCTCCTTCAGATTTCATTGTGGAACTTTAAGTTAGTAACAACAGAGTAAGTGTCTATAAAATACATCTAAGTCCTTTTGTACCTTAAGAATTTTTGTTCAACTCAGTTCTGAACTTGAGACAAGCACGTTACCTGAATGAAAGCATGGTGTTGTAGTATTTCTATAGTGGACACTCAGAGAGTTCCTCTAGCTGTGATTTCTTTTTCCTGCTAACTGCATTTCCATTAATTCTCAGACTTTAGCATTTACCTAATACCTATGTGTAGGAGGAGATCAAAGGATTTGCAGCTGTCTGGACAAATGATGCCAATGGGGTGTTCTCTGTTCAATTCTCTGATAATCTAATCAAATGAGTGGGTATGTGTAGTGCGACAGAATTAAAAAAAAAATATATATATATATATATATATATATATATTTATATTTTTTTTTTTTTTTTTTTTTTGCTAATGTAACAATAAAAAGCTTGGCTTGGGCTTATTTCTCTAATTTTCCCAGCTACTGATGGCAGACTCACTAGATATTCTTGATGCTGATTGGTCTGTGTGTGGGGATGAAGATTACAATTGCTTGCCTTATAAATCACAAGATCACTTCATCATCAAGGGTGGTATTGAGGGCTCTTTCATTGCACCAGTTGTTTAGGATTCCACATGGAATCCAGTCTGGTCCTTGAGCCATACCAACTATAGTACTTCAGCTTCTTCCTTTTCCTTGGCAAAACTGATGAGAAACATGAGGTTAGAATTTTTACCTGCTTTGTATAGCTCTTGACTTACATACAGAATTATTAGTTTGACAGTATATCTTTTTAAACATTTCTCCTACTTTGCTGACAGTCTTTCCTTCCTTAACATAAACTGATAGTTTTCTAGTTTCATGTTTTGCCTATGAATATAGTTCTGATATTTCATAGTACCAGAAGTGATCATCCATTGGAATATTTATAGGTTCATAGGTTCATAGGTTCATACTAGGCTATCTGCCCTAGGGCATTTATAAGCCTAGCCAGAATGTGTTTGGCTTTCGCCACCCATTTTAAATTTATTTTGCTATGCCCTTTTTCGAGGTTAGTATGCTGTGCCTCTGTCTAACAGTGACACAGAAGTGATACCCGGGGTAAACCTACGATCTCCCATCCACTCATCAAGATTCCTCTTGAAGAGAGTCAATGAGGGACTCTGCCTAACCTGGACTGGGATTTTATTCCAGAGTGAAGGGAGCCTCTGTGTTATGAATCTGCCCCCTTCAGCATGTCCTATTTATTTCAGTGCTGAGGTTCAAGTCTCTCGAGCACGTAGCTCGATAGGATTTGGATTTTCTGAGGTGCAGCATGTCCATTAATTCCGGGTTGGACATGGCTTTATACGTCAGGCACAGATTGCTTCTGAACAGGCGGTATGCCACTGAGTAGAGCTGGAGTTTCTTTAACCGGGCAGCATATGGCATCTGTTTGAGCCCTTTGATCCTCTTGGTGAGGTACTTTTGGGGTCTTTCCAGTTGCTGCAGGTGTCTGGTAAGGTACATCCCAAAAGGGGCATTGTACTTAATTATGGGCCTGATAAGGGATGAGTAAAGAGGCACGATGACCTCCCTTGATCTAGATGTGAATCCCTTCATGATTAGGTGGGCTATATAAAATGTTTTTCTAACCACTTTGGCCACGTGGTTGTCAAATGAGAGATTGCTATCAACTTGGGTCCCCAGGTCCCTAATTACTTCTTCTGTACTTAATGGATTACCACCTATGTGGTAATTTGTGGGCACTTTGTTTTTGCCAAAGGGGATGACTATAACTTTTTGGCATTTAGCTTGAGGCCATGGCTCTGGCACCAGTTGTCTGTTTCTATGAGGCCCTTTTGGAGGATGCTTGTGTCGGCTGGAGAGTCGATTATGGCGCACAGTTTGCAGTCATCTGCGAACTTGGTCAGCCACAGTCCTTCTGTGTTGGCCTGTACCTCCGAGAAATACATACCGAACAAGAGAGGTCCCAGGACTGAGCCTTGTGGGACACCACTTGTAACTAGTTTGGAGTCTGACATGGCTCCAGCAATTCTAACCATGTGGGTTCTGTCCTTGAGCCAGTTTGCAATCCATCTAGTGACATAGTGGTTTATAATTAAGCTGGTGAGCTTATCTATAATGCCCGAGTGGGGTATTGTATCGAAGGCTTTTGCAAGGTCCAGGTAGGCTGTGTGGACCACCTTCCACTCGTCAATTGCCTTGGTGACTGTTTCAAAGAAATCAACCAGGTTTAAGAGGCAGGATCTGCCCTTAACAAAGCCAAACTGGGTAGGATCCAGTGTCTGTAGGTCCCCAATATCTTTATTTATGAAGTCCATGATGATCCTTTCCATAGCTTTGCAGACCAAGCTAGTCAGGCTTATGGGGTGATAGTTTCCAGGATCCGTTGAGGCACCATCTTTATGGAGAAGGACCACTGTTGCTGTACACCACTCTTTGGGCACATATCCTGTAGTAAGGCTGAGATTGAACAGTAGTTTTATGTTTGGGTTTAGCTCTTCTTGGAGTTCATGTAGGATGCAGCCCGGGACACCGTCTGGTCCCATTGATGCTGTGTTTTTTGCTTTGGAGAGGGTGGCTCTTACCTGAGCATCTGAGATGTCAGGGGGGCAGCACTCTGCTGGGATAGATATTTGCCCTTTTGATGGGGAGGGGGGGGGTTTGCACTGAACCTGTCAGCTAGGATTTTGGCAATGTCTGTTGGTTCAGTGTATTTTTTGTCATTTTGGACTAATTCTGAGCATATCTGGGAATTACCACCCAGGTTCCTAACATAACTAAAGAAAGCCTTGTGATTATCCTTAGTGTCCTGTGCAATTTTTCTCTTGAAGTTGGCCTTAGACAATTTTATGATTGCCCGTAGTTTTTTGCTAATACTGATCAGTGATGCCTTCCCTTTTTGGGATTTTGCTCTATCATTTAGTAGCTTCCTCCTTCTATTGTATAGTTTGTTTATGGCTGGGGTCCACCAGACAGGACGTCTGCCTTTGGAGGATTGGGTCTTGGTTTTATTTGGGATCGCATGATCCATGCATTCCTGAAGGTGTTCATAGAATGCGTTTATAAAGGATTCTGCAGTCTGGGCCGTATTTTCCACAGGCCCAGGGGCTTTGAAGGATTCCACCTCGGTTTTGAGGAGTGTGAAATTTGCTTTAGAAAAGTTTTTCACTGTGGTTTTCTGGGCAGGGAGTGGGGTCGGGATGTGAATATCCAGTGAGATTAGTTTATGGTCAGATCTTACCAGTGAGGGATACACTTCTGGTCTGGAGCAGATGTCCCCATGTTGGTGATGATCAGGTCCAGTATGTTTTCCCCTCTTGTGCGAGTGGTAACAAGTTGTTCCATAGCATTTGAGTTTATAAATTCTAGGAACCTTTGGGCTAGAGTGTTGGAGCTAGAGTAATGCTCCCAGTCTATGTTTGGGTAGTTGAAGTCGCCCAATATAATGGTGTTTGGAGAGACTTTCATATTTTCCAGTGTTCTCAGGAAGGCCGAGTGGGGTTCCTGGGTTTGGGAGGGTGGTCTGTAGCAGGCTATAAACTGGAAGGCTGTTTTACCCACTGTTAGTTGCACATGGATAGTCTCTGATGCTTCGTGCTTTGCCAACAACCTGGAGGTGTGGGTATCTTTGATGAATATCGATACTCTCCCTCCTTTTGTGGTTCGGTCCAAGTTTTGGGGCCGAAAAGCATGGTATGAGGTATAACCTGGTAGTGCTGGGGTGCTCTCGGGAGCCCTGAACCAGGTTTCTGTTACTGCACAGATATTGATGTTCTCCTATTAATTTAACCTAAAAGTTTACACCAAATGTTATAAATTGTAAATATTTCACTTCAGTAGAAACCACTATATTATAGCTGTAACTGCTGAGAAATCCTATTGCTGCAGCAATGGTGGCCTAAAAGTATGAAAACATTTGTATCTCTTATTTCTTTTACACAGGCATTCACATCTAAAAGTAAAGCTGAAGTCATACACAACAAGAATAATAGCATAGCTTACAAACATATTTTTTTCTTTCTTCTCTATATCCATCTTAATTTAATTTATGTTATCAGTAACATTAAGAAGAATTAATATATAAAAATGAGAGGCAGATTCTGCAGTACATAAAGAAAAAAGGTAAATAGGAATGATATCACAAAGGCTAACAGCCTTCAAACAAATTAAGCAATGCAAAAAAAATCAGACGCGGGAATAAAATGCTTAATGGATAATAAATCACTGCAGTGCTGTTTTGCCTGTAATCTTTCATATAAATCATATTTGTTGTCACCACTTACATGGATCATAAATGTCACTATCTAGAATTTATTACAATTTAAGTAAAAGAGTAAAACATCAAGTCTTCCCAGTAGTTATGAAACTATACATGATAAGCAACCCCCGTAGCATTTTGTCACATGTCTGGCAAATTATAATTCCAGCATTAGTTAAGGTGAACAGAATCATGGCATTTGAGGGTATCTTATTGCTTAAGTTCTACTGTCAATCATTAGCGGACCGGAGTTCCATTGTGGCGACCCCTAACCGGGAAAAAACGAAAGACACAACAACATTAGATGTCACTGCATCTTTATTATTCTTTCATTTGTTGACTTGAATAATTATCCTTGGTGTCTTTACAAATAACTTGTAATTTGATGTTATGAACACAGTGATTGACATATGCCTCTTCTCACTTTTTATCTATACAGATGTGTTTTCCTGCCCGCTTAAATTACTTCCTAAATTTCCTTATGTTGCACAGACTCCTTTTTAATACTAGTAAATGTTCAGATGAAAGGGTAGCACTGTATTCTACGATATTGCTTAATTAAATTTCATATCTGACATTACTTAGGAGGAACAATGAAAGTGGCCTATCTTTTCAGTGGAATACTAATTAAAGATACTTGGAAGTTAGATCAATAAGTCACACACCTTAACATCTTTCTATCCTGCTCTTCAGAATCATTCTTCTCAAAGTAACTGAAATGACAGTATAGGTAGAGTATTTCATATAGTTTCCTAGCATTCCCCTTTCTGCACTAGGAATGTTCTAGAACATTACTTAAAATGGCTGTTTTCCTCACTACTAGTACTTGACACATGATGACATATGATGCATAGAATAAAAAGGATTTTGACTTAAATGCAATAGAAATAATTTTACAGATACCAACCCCATAAAATGATTACTTTAAATTTAGAATGAAAAAGTAGCTTTGGACAGGCATCCTCTGATCTCCTTACTTAAATATACTAAATCCATTGTCATGCAGTTACAGGGAATTGGAAATGGCATTCTACGGAAAAGTTATTTCACAGGTTAATTGTAATACTTTGCTGCAGCAGAGCAAACTATATCTGCACTTCCAAACACTGAAATAATCCACCAACTTCAACAGATAAATAAATAAAATAAAATCTGTATAGAAAGACTGATGATTAATAATAAGCAAAAAGAAAAAAAGAGAAAAGAATGAAAATTAATGTACTCACATTCAAATTTATGGAAAACGCACCTCTAAAATTTGGCTCTGAATACACTGATTTGGCTGAAACTTTATTTAGTAAAAAAGCCTGCTGCCAATACATATTATTTGGCAATGCCACAAAACGAGATGGCATTAGCCTTCTACCTGAGATTACTTATCACCTGTTCAGTAACCTACTGTCCCCTTTGGGATCAGAATCTAAAGAATACAAAGCCCCAATTCCGAAACAATGGCCGTCGTCATTGCATTTTATACATTATGAAAAACTGTAAAATAAGCTCCTGGGATGTAATAAAATGGTAGAATCTGCTGCAAACTAGCCATGTCTCTCTTAACTGGATCTGTCTTTTACTGTACCTAGTCAGTTATTTTAGCAGTAACACAATATTTCTTGAAACAGTACTGACGACACAAAATTATTTTTCTGTAAAAGGATTGGAACTTACTGAAACGTTTGGCTTCATGCAGTTTTAAACTTCTTTTTTTTCTTTTTCACACACTGCAAATTGTACACTAAACATACTATTTTCCATTACTTTACACTGCATTTCGACCACGGAGAAGCAAAGCATGTGGAAACAATGCCCTATGTTCTAGTTTATACAGAACCACTACCCAGTTAGATGGATGTCATAAGTCAAAGGTAAAATGAGAAGACTGTTATAAAGCTGGTTATGAGAAGGAAATACAGTACTGAACTTTCTCATCAGGTAGGTTTATCTGTTAATGACTTTTGCTTATCAGCACCACCACTTACTTTGAACAAGGCCATCAAACTAGTTGTCTCACCACAATTTGACATTTTAACTTCTTAATTCAGTTTACCTTCATTTACATAATTTTGTTATGTTTTCGCATGATATTATTTCAATTGATAAATCCGTCTGTCCTTACTTTATTTCCCGTTTTGTAAGTAGTTCGTAATTAGTGACAGTGTTATTTACTGTTGCACTTCTAAAGAATGATTTTCATGAAGGGGAGGGTTATGAAAGACTGTAACAACAGAGACTGGATGGCACTTGGGCAGTACATGCAACTGGCTCATCTTACAGACTGCAGTCATGCAGCACATGCTGGGCTAGGTGTGGTGTAGATGTGGCATTTCTGTCAAAAATGCTGCTACTGGAAATGAATATGTGTAGGGATAATAGTTACTTAAACAACTATTTGCTAGTAGTGCAAGTTCTTTATTTCTATCATTATCACTAGCTTTAACATAATATTCATGACAGCGTGGAAACTTGGGGACATAGAAGTAATATTAAGAAGTGATCACATGAACCAGAAGGTGCCTAGCCATATACCCTTTTAGGTAGACACACTTAAAATGTCTTGCCACCCATTACAAGCACTTAATAGTGCTTTCTTCTCACACTGAGCAGGGCAGTATATTGTAACCTGAGTGTAAATGTATGCCCACCCATCCAATCATCAAGAATAGCCTTAAACCCAGACAAAGTAGTACTTGTAGTGGAAACATATTCCACTCCAGTGAGTGTTGTTTATTTACAGGTGTGGATTAGGGTCCCTAGTACTGTTTTTTGTGGAAACTCTGTTTTTGTGAAGAAACTGGAGGCCAAGTAGGATTGAATCATTAATGGCTTAAAAAGTGAGACAGAGGGCATCATGAAGCAGCTAGAAGGCTACTGAATAAACAGAACGTTTTGTAGGCTACTGAATACATATAAAGTTTTGACTAATCTATCAGGATAGTTAATGGAAATAAGGCTTTTACTTTTCTTGGTGAAAAAACAATGGAGCTTTTCTAGTTGAGCAATATGATTGAATTTTCAAAGACCACAGAGGCCATTCTATGCCATGATGCGTCAATGATGAGTATGATAAGGGATAAGATGACTTCTGTGGAGTTCAGTGTTAAAATAACTTCTGTGGATCTTGAAGGGATTCCCTTGCATATTGAATGATCCAGATACAAGGATTTTCTCATTGGGTCTATATTAGTTTGCCGAAATCATATTACAGCAAACCCCTAATTATTGACCCTAATTCAGAGAAAATCATTTCAGCGATTCGCTGAATTTACCAAGGGCAAGGAAATACTTGCCCGACAGCACAACAGACCAACAGCTAAGCAAATCAAATCTAACAAAGTGGGGGGGGTCCTACACTCCTACTCCCCCCTAACTATATATACTGACCGTGAGATCACACTATAGTGGAGAAAAGGACAAAGCTGTACTGTGTGGCAAGTATGTCCTTACCCTTGGTAAATTTAGTGAATCACTGAAACGGATTTTGCTGTATGATGGTCAATGACTAGGTATTTGCTGCAATGCGATTTCAGCAAACTAATATAGACCCTTCTCATTAAGGTGGAAACATGATGAATGAATGAGACAGAGCTGACCAAATAAATACATGGGCCTCATGTGGCGATATGTGTCTGAAGCTGAACTCCCCTTATATCAGGTCTAAGCAGCTATGTTTGCAATATGCTATTGTGCTGCACTTTTTTGCATTTACCTTAAGACTATTTTCATAAACCAGATATGTGCATACTCCAGACCTTGTTGAGAACTTTATTACCACTGGTTGTATAGATAACAATGTCTAGCTTTCAGACATCGGAGACATTGGTCAACCACTCTTCTGAGAGACCATAACACTAATCCTTGTAGTACCCTACCAGTTGCAGTTTTATGTTTAAGTAAGATTTCAGCAACTTTCACTTGGGATCTGTTGAATAGCCATTTACAATTTGCAGCTTAAAACACTGGGGTTTACATTTAGTCTGTCTAATTTTAAATAATGCCAAAAATGGTGGATATTGTCAAAACCCTTGGCTAGGTCAACATAAGCAGCATACATGGAAACTCTATAACTGTTTCAAAGTGGTTTAGTGAATTTAGGAAATAGGCCCTTGGAAAAAGTTAAGATACCTGTTTACATAAATTAGTTCTACTAGGATATGTTCTATGACTTTGAATATAATGCTTGTGAGACACCTGGGTGTGTAGATGGGCCACCAGTGTGTACAATAAGTCACGGTGACTATTCTCCAGATAGCTGAAGATGAATATTTTAAGCAGAAATGAGGAAGATAATTCTTGGCAATGTTTAGAATCAAGTCTAGTATGTTATCTAGTCCCCAGAAGTTTATTGGTAGCATTTGACAAAGAACAGTGACATCATGATGTCTCGTAGAATACTTTCTTAATGATGGGCATGACAAAGATCAATGATGACTATTAGAAAATGTTTTGCTACTACTTAGGCAGTGATTCCTAATTAGGACTTCATGAAATTAAGGCCATATTTTTAAAGATAATGTATTGATACTCAGGTGTTCTTAATGCCTTGATTGGGACATCATACTAAATCAATGTGCATGGTCACCATGAGCAGTAGAAGTAAAACTTCTGTAAAGAAGTATGAATGAAAGCAAAGGGAATTATAAATGAAAAACTGGAACAGTTGGATTGTGGTAGGTAGCACAACATGATAAACATTTATCAATACCTGATGAAACGTAGTTAACAATAAACAATTAAAAGATAGGTCTTCTTAGCATTTCTAATTTCTTGAAAGCAGCCCATCCAGGAAACTGGAAAAAGAAAAATGAACCACAAATGTAGAGTTTAGATGATATTAAAGTCCCACAATTAAAACAATTACCAGCAGCAGCCTCTTTCAGATCCATGTTAGATATGTTACATGATGCAATGCTACTGTCACAAGGCACATAATGTAAGATATTATACAGATAACCTGAGAGATGTGCACATACATTCAACTTTTCTTGTGCATCTGTATAGGTTTTGAGCAGTGAGGGTACAAACTTTGAAGTCCAGGTACCTTGCCCTTTAGCAATACTGGTTTGAGTTTAGTTAGTCTTAGTGCTTGTCTTTGAGGACTAATAAATGCGGTGGTATAATATAGGTGTGTCATGCCTTCTTGACGATGACATATAGTATACAGCATTTATTGTACCCACAGAAATTACATTATTGGTAAGTGAATATTTTGCTGCTTTAGAATATTGTCATTAGCTACAAAATATCACCATGGCTTATGAAAAAAAGTGAATGAAGACATAATTATTACAAATGAAGCATTTTAAATATTGAATATAGTACAGTATAAGCAAATACACTTATAAGTCTAGATTTGTAATGAAACTGTCTGAAGTATTAGGTATGTACTGTCATCATCCTAAACTGATGATTGCATGAGCCCAAAAGTTCTTTCACTGAGCAGATACAGAGCTCTGATCACTTTGTGTTTAAGTGAGTGTATGGTGTATGAGTGTATCTATTGAAAGAAGAGGTAGAGCTGTAAAACTGGTGGTATTTGAGCGATAACTCACACTACCTTTTTGTGAGGTGAACTATAACTACCCTGATTGGTGCTTTAGGCATAGTCTGACTACTGTTTCTGTTTCAGTTTTCATTTCACTCCAGATTCACAGTACTGTGCCTTAAGACGTTTCACTTCAAAAATGCATATGTCTTTCTGGATTATATCCCCCCTCAGTGGTATATCCAAATCTGCAATAGCACCCGATTATCTCCAAAATGAAGCATTTCATCCAATGACCCCTTCTGTATTTTTCCATGTCTTCACAAACAGTTCAAAGAGAACAAAATAAAATGTTTTCCCCCAAAGTCTCTTTTAAAAATAAACCAATGTCTGTACAAACACATGACTGTCTCCAAAATAAAACATTTCCAGAATGATTTTTTATTAGTGCATTCTTTTCTGCACAAGCACTTGGATGCCAAAAAGAAACACCTACCCTAACAACTCCTTCAGTAGTGTGTCCAGGCATAGACGTGCACTTGGCTGACACTAAAACATTTCTCCAACAATCCCATCAGCATTATATGGATGACTGTGCATGCACTGACCAATTCCAAAATGTAATGTTTTCCCAACTACTCTTTCAGTAGTTTCTCCAAGTTTGGATATTCACTTCACTGACACTGTAATGAAGCAATTCCTCTTATGACCCATTGAGTATACTATCCATGTCTGAAAAAGCACTTGACTGTCTCCAAAATGAAACATTTTCCCAATGACCTCTTCATTAGTATATTCATTTCTGCACAATATCTTGGATGCCAAAATGAAACCTTTCCCTTAAGGACCCCTTCAGTATTATATGCATTTCTGCATAAGCAACTGACTTACCTGAAAATGAAATGTTTCTCCAATGACCCCTTCATTATTTTGCCATGTCTGCACAAATACTTCACTGACATTTATATGAAACATTTCCCCCAATGACCCCTTCAGTAGTAGATCCATGTCTGCACCAGCCCTTGACTGATTCTAAAATGAGATGTTTCGTCCAATGACTCCTTCAATAGTTTGGTCATATGTGCACAGCAACTAAATGTCTCCAAAAAGGAGAAGTTTCCCCCATTGACTTTTCAGTAGTTTGTCCAAGTCTACACATGCACTCAACTGGCTCCAAAATAAAAGGTTTCTCCAATGACCCCATCAGCAGTATATTGATGACTGCACAAGCACTTTACTGTCTGCAAAATGAAATGTCCCTCCCCCAGCTAATCCTTCAGTAGTTTGGCCAGGTCTTCACAAGCAACAAACTACCTCCAAAATGAAACATCCCCTGAACAATCTCTTCAGATAGTTTGTGCAAGAGTGCACAGGCACTTCACTAATACCATAATGAAACATTTCCTCCAATGAGTTCTTGAGTAGTATACCCTTGTCTGAACAAGCACCTTACTGGCTCCAAAATTTAATTTTCCCCCAATGACCACTCTCAGATGTTTGGCCATGTCTGCAGAAGCACTCCTCTGTCACTAACATGAAAACTTTTTAGCCAAGGACCCCTTCAGTAGTTTATCCATGTTTGCACAAGCACTTGACTGACACAAAATGAAATGTTTCACCAGTGACTCCATCATCAGTATATAGATGACTGCACAGGCACTTGACTGCCTTCAAACTGACACCTTTTCCCTAATTAGTCCTTCTGTACTTTGGCCATGTCTGCACAAGCAGTAACTGTCTCTAAAGGTAAATGTTTCCCCAATGATCTTTTCAGTAGTTTGGCCAACTGTGCACAAGCACTTCACTGACACCAAAATGAAATGTTTACCTCAATTACCCCTTCAGTAGTATATCCATGTCTGCACAAGCACCTGACTAACTCCAAAATGAGACAATTCCCCCAACTACACCTTCAGTAGTTTGGCCATGTCTGCTCAAGCTATCTCCAAAAGGAAATGTTTCCTGCAGCAATTTCTTCAATAGTTTGCCCAAGTCCTCACAATCACTTCACTGACACCATAATGGAATGATTCCTTTTATGACCCATTCAGTAGAATACCCATGTTTGAACAAGCATTTGATTGTCTCCAAAATAAAATGTTTCTCTAATGACTCTGAATAAGCAAGGATTGGTATCTGTATATACTCAGTATACTGAAAATGGCCTAAAGTTAAAAGCCATAAAATAGACATTGTGGTAGTATTTGGCAGAAAAATATTGTTCACACTACATAAGTTATAAATTATAGTCATTTTGGAAAAGAGACAGTCATAAGATTTTAAATACTGTTCTTTTAAACATAGAGTATTGGTAGGATAAGTGGGTCTGTGTTAGCTTGCCTTTTCTGAAAGATTTGAAGTCTGAAATGTAGATGTACACCATTATATAGTTATTTCAGTCCTCAGTGATTTGCTAGAAAAGCACAAATTTCATGACTATCAGCAATACTGCAGAATCTGCACAAAGCAGGTTACCTTCCTTCAGTGACTCATAGTTTGGCAACAGTTAGGCGCCGAACAGTGCCACCATCCAGCGGAGTCTCACTTATATTTTATTTTACATTTCTTCAATTATTTAAATTTATTAGCCATCCTACTGTATTCCATAGTACCAGAATACAAAAGTGACCACCCCCTTTCAATCTATCTTGCTGTTTTAAAAATAGTGACTCTCCACTTAAGGTTAACTTTTTAGATAGGTAAAACTTAAGTTACCTGCTTTCATATCTATCTTCTCTAGTGCACACTGCAGTGTTTAGGATAAACCATTTTTTTTCATCTTACCTTTAAACATCCCTGTGACTAGCACTTGCTCTAATACCTGCTGGAAAGCACTAGGAAGCCTTAAACTGATACAAACACACAACTCTTCTTGTTCATAGGTTCATAGGTTGGTACTAGGCTATCTGCCCAAAGGCATTTATAAGCCTAGCCTGAATGTGTTGGCTTTTCCCACCCCCTTAGATTAGTTCCCTGTGCCTCTGTCCAGCAGAGCCACTGAAGTGATCCCTGAGGTAAACTTCCTGTTTCCCATCCACTCGTCAAGGTTTCTTTTGAAGAGTGTTAGCGAGTAGCTCTGCCTAATGTAGATTGGGATCTTGTTCCAAAGCATGAGAAGTCTTTGGGACAGGAATCTATCCCTCCAGCACATCCTATTTATTGTTGTGGTGAGGTTTAGATCCCTAGAGCGTGTGGCTCGAGGGGATAAGGTTTTCTTTAGGTGGAGCATGTCCATCAATTCTGGGTTGGACATGACCTTGTATGTCAGGCAGAGATCACCTCTGAGTAGGCGGTATGCAACCAAGTACAACTGGAGTTTCTTTAGTCAAGGTGCATAGGGCATCTGCTTGAGGCCAGTGATCCTCTTGGTGAGGTAATTCTTATGTCTTCCAGCTGTTGCAGGCGTCTTGTAAGGTACATCCCAAATGGGGAGTTGTACTCTATGATGGGTCTGATGAGTGATGAGTAGAGGGGCATAATGACCTCTTTTGATCTGGATGCAAACCCTTTTGTTATTAGGTGGGCCACATAGAAGAATTTCCTAACAACTTTGGTAATGTGATTATCAAAGGTGAGATTACTGTCCACTTGGGTCCCCAGATCCCTTATTACGTCTTCCGTATTTAGGGGACTAGCACCTATGTAGTAGTTTGTGGGTACTTTTGTTTTTTCCAAAGGGGATGACTATGCACTTTTTGGCATTTAGCTTGAGGCCATGATTTTGACAGGAGTTAATAAGGATAAATTAATCATGTGCACTAAACAGCCTATAACTGCAAAGTACCTTGCTAAGGTAAGGGAAAACAGCTCCTGTACTTTACAAAAAAAGCACCAAACCAGGCATGTCCAAGGGTCAGCTTCCGGTGATTTCTTCTGTGCACCTGGTGAATCTGTGCATACTGGGGCAATGCAGAAATTGCCTCATGTACACAGACAACCCTCTCCTCCTACCAACCAACACTGCAACCTGTGAGAGATGTACTTACATAGCCAAACTTGAAGCAAAACTCTCTCCACCCAAAATTGTGCTGGACAGTCAAGCGGAGAAGGTTAACACCCACACTACACTTCAAGCAATACATAGCCCTTCTAAACCCACACCACCAACACCCACACACAGCAGCACTAAATCCATTTATGTGGAGGCCCTTAACTGTAACCTGCCCAAGCAACAAGGACCTCCGAAGCTGAAACGCAAGCAAACACCAATCACAGCCAAAGTGTCACGTAGCTCACAACACCAGTGTGCCACCCAGCAACAGCCCCTAAGGCAATACAATGTACCTAATACTTTATTCATAGATTACTCTATAGTCAGGCACACTGATGTCCCACTCACCAGGCTGAACAAGGAGAAAATTACAGTCAACTGCTGTCAGGTGCCAGGATCTGTCACATAATGCATGCACTCAAGTCACTCCACAACAAGTACAAATATGACTCTGTCATTGTCCATGTTGGAGTGAATGACTTGAGACATACCTCCCTGGACTACATGAAAAGAGACATGGAAGAGCTCTCGGATCATGTGGCCCAGGCAGATATGACCCTAGCCCTGAGTAGTATCCTGCCTTTGCCCAGAATGATACCACAATTTCAGGACAAAATAATTGACTTCAACAATTGGCTAAGCTTCTGGTGTCATTCAAAGGGGATACAGTATCTGTCTGCCTTGGACAACACGATCGACAGAGCACACTGTTTTGCCAGAGATGGTCTGCACCTGTTGCCCCCGGGATTCAGCTTACTAGCTAAGGCTCTTGCCACCCCTATAGTGCCTTTTTTAGGCAAAGTTCAAAGGACAAAACTACCACCGTAACAGGTACAAGCATGCAAAATCTGAAGGTAATGCTACTGAATGCTAAAAGTCTAAACCTCAAAATGCACTCTCTCAAGGCACTCCTAAAAGTGGAGAACATTGATATCCGTGCAGTAACTGAGACCTGGTTCAAGGCTCCAGAGAGTACCCCTGCAATACCAGGCTACAACTCTTACCACACTTTTCAGCCACCAAACAAGGATCGAAACACTAAAGGTGGAGGAGTGTCCATATTCACCAAGGATATTCACACCACCAGGCTAATTGCCCAACACAATGCGTCTGAAATTCTCCAGGTGCAACTAACACTAGTTAAGAATGAAATCCAAATTGTAGCTTGCTACAGATCCCCCACCATACCCCAAGATTCTCACTACACCTTCCTAAACATACTGGAAAATATTAAGATACAACCAAACACCCTAATACTGGGTGATTTCAACTACCCTGCCATTAACTGGGAAAACTACTCATGTACCAACAACTTTGCCCAGCGGTTCTTGGAATTCATAAATTCCAATGCCCTGGATCAACTAATCCATTGTCCCACCAGGGGCTCCAGTATCCTAGACGTGGTCATTACCAACATGGGAAATCAATGCTCCACACCTATGGTCACCCCCTCGTTGGTCAGGTCAGACCATAAGCTAATCACCCTTAACATCCACATCCCACCCCCACCCCCAGTAAGGAGACCTCCATAAAAAAACTTCTCCAAAGCCAACTTCATGCTTCTCAAGTCAGAAGTGACAAACTTCATGACACCCATGCAGATGGGAACTTAAAGTTCGACTGCTGAGTCCTACACTAAGGCACTGTATGAGCACATCCACTCATGCATGAATCGTGCCATCCCAAATAGAACCAAGATGCTCTCCTCCAAAAAAAAGGAAGCCAATCTGGTGGTCCCCTGCCATAAATAAACTTTACAACAAAATGAAGAAACTGTTGCAGAAAAGAGGAAAATCCCAGGATGCAAAAAACTCCATTACCAGCCTCAGTAAGAAGTTGAGATCCCTCATAAAATCCTCCAAAGCTAGTTACAAAAATAAAATTGCCAAAGATTCCAAAGACAACCACAAGACATTCTATAACTATGTCAAGAATCTAAATGGCAATGCTCAGATCTGCTCTGAGCTACAACAGAATGGCAGATCAATTCAGTGCCAACTTCACCCCCATCTCATCCAATAAATGGCCCGTCTCAAAACTGGAAGATTGCCAAATTCTGGTAATAATGGCCACACAGCTAAAAAAACGCACTCTCCAAAGCTACGAATACAGCATCCATGAGACCAGATGACATCCCAGGCTATGTACTACATGAACTATAAAATGAACTGGCACCTCACCTAAGTGTCATGTTTAATCATACCCTCACCTCAGGCTTCATGCCCACTGAGTGGTGCACAGCTACAGTTATCCCACTCCACAAGAAGAAAATGATCTAAGGGAAGTGCTGATTGATTTAATGGACATGGACATGTTGAGATCAATGAAAGAAATAGACTCAGAAAGTCAGTAAGACTGTTAGAAGTTAGATAAAAGAGGTGAACACAGTAATCAAGACTGTGCATAGAATTTTGTGTGATTTAACAGAAGTAAGTAGGATATACTATTGTGCAGGTAAATTAATAACAGATAAAGTCTTATCACAAAAACACAGGGCAGTAAGGAAAAGAATGTGGAGAAATCAAATGTCATCATAGAAGTATCAAACAGAGAAAATTATAAAGTAATTAATATGATGTACAAAAAAAATACTCAGAAAAATAGACATGATAAAAGCAATGTGCAGTATCAGAACAGACCAGGATCTATCATACTAATGCAAATAATAAGCTAAAGATATCAGCACAGGCACAAGAACTTAGAAGATATGCAGATAAATATAAAGGAGAAGTACAAAATAAGTATTTCATTAATAACCCAAAGAAGTTTTTTAGAGAACTGGGAAACAAGGAAAAAAAAATAGAAACACCACCAAAAAGTAGAAATAGACAAATTGTGGAGAAATATATATGAAAATCATATGGAACATATCAGAGATTCTGAATGGAGAGGAGAAATAAAAGAATATGAAGTTCAAAAGTACAAGATATAAAACATGATGAAGTAAGGGCCAGAGAAATTCAAACAAAATTAAGAAAAGCTCCTAAATGGAAAATACCAGGCCCAGATGCAGTACCTAACTTCTAGCTAAAAGTATTAACATCTGTACATGAAGATTTAGCCACAAGTAACAGCAATTTATATCTGTACCCCAAACAGATGCCAACCTGGTTAACAACAGGAAAATATGATACTCCTACTTAAGACTGAACCTGCAAGATATCCTAGACCAATAACTTGCCTTCCAATGATGTATAAACTATACTCTAGAATTGAGGCCAACAGAGTCAATACTCATTTAGGAGAAAACTCAGTCATGGCAATAGAACAAAAGGGTAACAAAAGAAAGTCATATGGTACTAAGAGACATTTGTTGTTAAAAAAAATCATAGTGGAGAATTGTGCAAAAAGGGAGAACCCAAGTATGCCATGGATAGAGTACAAGAAAGTATTTGACAGTATCCCACATTCAAGAATAAAAGAGAACTTAGTAATGTATAAGATATGCCCTACATTGATTGATTACATTATAGTGACCATGAAATAGTGGCAAACCACTTGTAGCTAAGCCGTGATAAAGGGCAAATTATTATCCCAGGGATAAAAATTCAAAGTGGGATATTCCAGGTGGACTCTCTGTCACTGTTGCTTTTTTGTATTGCCATTAACCCATTAATCTGTCTATTTAACAGATTAGGTCATGGTTACAATGTGGCTCCCAGACAACAACAAAGTATCAAAACTTTTCATCTTCTTTTTTTGTGAATGAGTTACGACTGTACAGTACATCTGATAAAGAAATGAAAGCATAACTGCAAGTGGTCAAAACTTTTTTAGGTGATATAAGAATGCCAACCAATGCAAAAGCAACTTTTAAAGCAGAAAACTGCAGCACTAAGAGAATAGCTGTCTGGGACAGGAATGTGATAAAGAAGAACTTGAGCAAGAGGGAGTGTATAAAATTTGAGAACTGATGAAGGATCAACAGTAAAGCATAACTTAGAAAGGAATATTTTAGAAGACTAAAATTAATACTGAAAACAGCCCTGACTTCTAGGAACAAAGTTGAAGCTATAAACCAGTTTGGTCTTCCTGTTCTAACTTACAGTTTTAAGGTGATAGATTGGCCCCAAAAGATACTGGATAGGAAAACAAACAAAAAAAAAAAGGTTCATGCTTATCAAATGATTTATAAAAATCAGTATATAACAAGATACTGTCTTCCCTGTTCTGAAGAATGTATGGGGCTCATGGAAATTGATTACATCTATAGATCTGCAAACTTAGGTCTAAGATAATTTTCCTGCTTATTTTAGCAGAAGCATATCAGTGTCAAGCAGGAATGGAAAAAAAACAAGTAGATAAAAATCAGGCAGTAACTGAATGTACCAAAAACACACAAAAAGAATATAATGTGAAGAATCAGATGAGAAGGCAAGAGATGTGGAAAATGCATAAATATAGTTGGAAGTACAGAAACTACTGGAACAGCCTTTGTCAATCAGGATCTAATCTAGGAATGGTCAAGGAGAGGTGAATTTAACCCAAAATATGAAAGGTTAATGGACAGTAGACTACATACATGTTGCTTTACAAAGTCTATTGAACATTTCAGAGAAACAGACAAATGTAAGTTTTGTAAAGCAGAATTGGAATGAGTTGCACATATTGTTGCTGGGTGTGATACACTAATGGCCTTTATACTGAAAGCCATAATAATGTAGCAAGACTGATGCATTGGGGATTGTGCAAACATTATAATACTTAAGTAGCTGAAAAGCTTCAGAAACATGAGTCAAAAAGCATTATAGAAAATGAAGAAGTTTATATCACATGGGATAACCTATAACCAATAGTTAAAAAAATACATGTGAGAAAACCAGATACAGTAGTTTTTGAAAAGAAGACAAAAGTAGCATTGATCATTGAAATTGCTACACCTAGTGATTACAGTTTCTAACATACAAAGATACATAATGTCAAAAAATACCAGAGTTTACAGGCAGAAACAAGGGCAATGTGGAAGAAGGATACCCAGACAGTTCTAATAGAAATAGGAGCAATGGGTCTCTTAAAAAATAATTTAAAGTCGTATTTATAAATGTTACCAATACATGCAATTCCATAAGGAGGGCAGAAGGAGTCTTTTCTGGGCACATTGCAGGTGCTGTGAGGAGCAATTTTGGCTAACATCAGAGATTGTAACAATACTAACTACATGAACTTTAATCATAATTTGACTTATTAATGGGGTCCATTCTCATTATGGTATTAGAAACCCAAAAGTCTTGGAAAACTTAAATTGACAGTAGTAAGTTCTGTAATTTAAAGTCCAGCAACAGTCTTCTTTCTTGTTTAGAGAGGTTAAATTGGTTAAAGTGAATGCATATTTTGTGGCAAGGGTCTATATTAGAAGCATGAATGGTCGGAATGTCAACAACCTCTTGATCAACACGTATGTGTCAAACGACCATTTCAGTGAATGGCCACATCAGCGATTTCTATCCAAGGGAAAGAAATTGATTGACCATTGTGTTAATTCTGCCCTTATCCCCACTGTAGTGTGATCTTGGAGTTAGTATATTTAGTTGGGGGGGGCATAATCCCCCCCACATTGTGAGGTGTGGTGGACAAAGCCCCCCACTTTATACTGTGTGTTATATTGTGATTTTCGTATTTGGCTTATCAATTTCTTTCCCTTGCAAAGAAATCAATGATGTGGCCATTTGCTGTAATGGTCATTCGACATATAAGTGTCGATAAGCAGGTTGTCGACATTCGGACCCTTTGTGCTTCTAATATAGACCCTTTTGGTGAGCAGAACTCAGGTTCTGCATAATATAGTCCTTGCAGGCAAACTTTGTTATAAGGTAGTTAAAAAGATCTTCATAATTAAGTTTACACATATAGATTCAATAGCAGTTGGACTTACACAGTATGTGCAGAGTTATGAGATGGTATAAAAACCCTACTTGCATAAACTTACAATTTCACTAAGTTAAAAACATATCATTAATAACAATTAAGAAACTATTCCTTCCTGCACATACCTCTCAAATGTACAGATTTCTGCCTCATATTTTTGGTCTGTTTTTCATAAAAGTGTGGTTTTCTGGCAAATCATTGACAAAATCCATAAAGATTGAAGTTAGAAAATAATGACAGGCATCTGAGTTTCAGATATCATACTCTTCAGAAAATTCATGCTAATGCAAAACCTGTTATTCTATCAACTTTCTAAATTTGTAAGAGCAAAAATTAAAAAATGTCCCTATTTTTGGGCCTTTGCCCCACTTTTATTTATGGCTTTGTCCAGATTTCTTGCTCTTAGAGGTATGTTCCTGTGGTTTTATTTATTTCCAGTTATGAGCAGTACTTTCTTTTTGTGAATGTTAGCTTCCTGCCTTCTATTACATACACTGTTACTACTATAAAGTGATCAAAATGATCTTTATGACGACAAGTGTAAATATTAGAGAATAACGGTCACTCTGTTCACTGAATATAGTTGGCTACTTGGGCAAAGGCACACAAGCCATAAGTGATAATGGCGTCTTTATTCACTTTACATTTCAGAATCAGTATGGTAAATTTTGAAACTGTCTATACTGCTTTCAGTTTTTAGACACGTCAATGAATTTCTGTAAACTCTGAAGGATCACTGGTGGGAGAACTTCTCCATACCATCGCAATGCAAAATTCATGGAGATCATAATATGAGAAAAATGGTGCAGAGTGTGTAGATTGTATACAGTGATGGGATGGACTTTGAAGATCATGAGGAAAGTTTCATTTTCTGTTGCACCGCTGGCAACTTTAAGTTTATTTATGTAGTCATACATGGAGAACCACCATTACCATGGTGTGAAGCAACCATTTTGCTCATAACCTGGCAATACATCAGTGGCATAGAATAGTGAATATTGTATATATACTATATGTTGCATTGCAGCTACCTGCAGTACCTAAAGAAAAGGTAAATAGGTTCATAGGTTCATTGGTTCATACTAGGCTAACAAGCACCTGGGTCTTTACAAGACTAGTCATGCAAACCAGCTCAGTTTTGTCACGGGCTTCCTTGGACATCTATATGTTGGGGTATGTTAGTAAAGGGGTAGCTAAAGGTTATGTTAAGGAGGGGGGTGTTAGTTGAGGATTAATTCCCTTATTGTTGCTCTCTGTCCATCAGAGACATGGGGGCAAGACCAGGGTTGAATTTCTGATTTTCTGTGGAAAAATACTGAAGTCAACATATTTTGTATTCTGTATTTAAAGGGTTAAGCAGAAAAATGTTCACTGCGTGCAAACTGAAATGTTCTGGAAAATGTTGATCACTGAGGAATGCAGGAGTTAATCTTAAACCACTGATAAGGAAGTTAATGGTGCAAGAATAACTGTGGTACTGGCTGGTAAAAACAAGTAATCAAACTATCAATTTTAATGAATGTTCTGTGTGCTACGTGTATGTACGTGCAGGAGGGTCTATATAAGGAGAACTCAAAGTACAAGTAGCCAGACTGCTGGCATATTACTATCATGTAGCAGATCTCCATGCATGTAAAATTAAAGCTGTTTTACTTGCTTACAAGAACTTGGTGTGATTCTTCCAGAATATGTTAGAAGAGTAAAATCTTTCGACATAACTGGCGCATTACGGGCGGCCCCTGCACGTGAATCGAACAAAGAGAGGCTGAAAACCTGCGCAGGTGGAGAGAGATCAGGCTCTCCTCGAATGAAAGACCTCCAACTGAAACAGGTTGAAATTAGAGGCCAGTCACTCTTTCCAGATTCAATCCGTGAGGTGGCAGCGAAACAGAGGCGGAGGAATCACAAAGGTAAGCAAAAGAAAAGCTATTTTTGTTGTTTCTGATTGGAATTTTTGTCTAAATTTTAAGGGACTAGTCAAGGGAGAAATTGAATTTTCTCAAAGTATAAGGGTATATGTGAATAGATTCCATATACAAGAGATCTCAGGAACAGGAATAGTTTCTCGTAAGAGAAATGGGAACAGGAACCAGTTAGCCAAAGGCGACAAAACTGAAGATGAAAAGTTTATGTTTGATTTACACCCAAAGAATGTAAAGTATTTAGATAAATGGAAAAAGGAACATGGGTTTAGTGGATGTTTAAATAAGTCAGAATGTCAAAATCTAGTAAGATTACTGCGCAAACAGGCAGGAAATAAGACAAGGAAGCAAAAGAAGGTAGGGATTCCCCAGGCACAGAAATGGCTGGAGGAAGCAAATAAAAACATAAGGAACAAAATTTGAAAAAGGGTGTGGTAATTCAAGTGAAAAAGATGTGTACTTTGTTCAAAAGGAAGATAATGAAACTTCCATAGTCAGTCGTAGTCACCAGAATCCCTCGGCCCCTCCCATCCAGTATCCAGACCCTGCACAGGTTATTGAGGTGCCCCGACCAGGACCCACCGCAATACCAGGCTTCGTGAGTGTCCCCCACGCCACGTATTATATTACAGAGAGAGCCTGCCAACACTCTTGACTTACGATGGCGGAAGTATTAGGAGAGAAGGGGACTGGAAAATTAAGGAGAAGGTAGATCAGGAAGGAGAGGAATACCCACTGATAGAAGTGGCAAATCCTCAAGCAGGCAGAAGGCGAGGGTCCTACCATATTGGTCTACCGACCGTGGACCCGTGATGATATCCGAAAAGCGGTAGAGGGATTCCCCATCCAAAAGTAGATATGCGTAAATTCCGACAGGCGTAGGGGGCATGAGAATGAGTTATAGATTAAACGCTGTAGAATTTGAACAAGTAATAAGGCAAATCCTAGGACCTGATTGGCACCTTATTTGCGGAACTTGGGACCCCTGCTACCAGAGGAAGGGGAGCCTTGCCGTTTAACTCAAGTGTGTAGAACCAGAATAAAGACTCTCCTAGATAAAATAGAAGAACATTGGAAGCCCAAAGCAGATTGGACTTGCATTAATCAATGCGTTCAATCAGATGACGAAACCGTAGACAATTATCTACATCGTCTCACACAATGTTTTGATGCTCATAGTGGGTTGATTAAGGCAGAAAATCAGGCAAATGACTCGCCCTATGAACAGCAACTGAAAATGCATTCCTAAAGGGCTGCAAGACAGCCATTGGTAACTTTATACAAAAGCATATGATCACACACAGGACAGCGTCTACAGCCCCTTATGGATTATGCTAGACATGCTGAGAAATACCTGAAGGAAAAAAAAATAAAAAGCCCAGACTTTTACAGTTAGTGAAGATGGAACTTTAATGTTAGTTCAAGGTTCCGCAAATCACGGAAGAGGGCGTGGCAGGGGAAGAGGACGAGGACGGGAGGCATAAGTCATTCTGAGGATTTCGAGGGTAGGCAAAGAGGGGAGTGTTTTAAGTGCGGTAAGAAAGGACATTTCGCCAGAGATTGCAGAGGACCGGAGAAACCGATGGTTGCTTCGGTGGTACCGCATGACTATATGATGGTCAAAAAGACGTAGATGGAGGGTATGAGGAAGAAGAAGAAAGTGAGAATGGGGAAGTAGGTATAAGTGAAGACGATGGGTGGGGACAGGAAATGGCAGAAAATGAGAAATATCAAATGGTAAATCTAACAGCACTAGCATCAACTATGCAATTGGAATCCCAACCAGTGATCACATTGCAAGTTGAGGGCCGAGACATAGAATTTCTTTGTGACTCAGGGGCTTCTCGAACGTTAGTCAGAAGTACTGCCATATCATCCGATGTTACCTCGGATGAATATGTGCTTGTAAAAGCAGCAAATGGTCGTATTTACAAAGAGCCATTGTCCAAACCTCTGTGGTTTACCGACCCAGAGACGAACCAAACCATACGGTTCCGAGTAATAATTTCAGAAATCTGCCCAGTACATTTACTAGGAAGAGATTTAATGCAAGTGTTCGGTATAGCAGCCGTCCCAACCTCCACGGGGATGGTGGCAAGGAGAATAGAACTGAATAGTGCAATGCTATTAGAGGGGCAGGGAGATCTACATTACTGGTATAGTAATGATTTGATAGAGACAGGCCCCCAGAGTGTAGTGACGGCTCTTACAAATTTGGCATTAAGTAAATACGGCATAACAAATCCGAAGGTGTCAGATCCATTACATTGCACAATGTATTACAGAAGATGTATTAAGAATGTATTAAGAAGGACCTGATTTAGAATACGAAAAGAAATTTTTTAGTTTTAAAGTCACCAAACTAGTATTGCATAGCCTTTTTTGGGACACACTAGGTAATTCTGCAGTCACATGTAGCCTTACAAGGGATATGCAGCTGCTGTATAAGAATGAATTAACCACACATATTTCAGTCACGGAGGGTGAAGGAATGTCATGGTACCTCGTGGGTA
Source organism: Protopterus annectens (assembly GCF_019279795.1). Taxonomy (NCBI): domain Eukaryota; kingdom Metazoa; phylum Chordata; order Ceratodontiformes; family Protopteridae; genus Protopterus; species Protopterus annectens. The sequence continues at coordinate 352,676,713 of NC_056749.1, forward strand.
AGAAAATAACTGAATGGGTAGGATGGACACCAGAACAGTTGGCAGGTAAGGGCATTCAGGTTCAAAAACTTAACTGGGTTACACAAGCCAGACCGACCGTGCACCTCAGGGAAGACAAACCGATACAATCCCTGGGACATTATGACTATGTCTCCTTACCCCCATGGAAGAATCTCAATTGCAGATGATTCCAAACTCATTATGGTCGCAGGGTCAGCACGATATCGGACTGATTAGAACGGCAGGACAGGTAAAGATTACACCCAAGTCAGAATTTAGACCTCATAAACGGCAGTATCCCTTGAGCAGAAAGGCAGAGGAGGGCATTTTACCGGTAATCACAGCACTTTTGAAAGCTGGAGTATTAATTCTGTGCACAGACTCACCGTAATACGCCCTTATTTCCAGTAATAAAACCGGATGGGACATGGAGCATGGTACAAGTCTTACAGGCAATAAATGCCACGGTGGTACCTCGCGGCCCCATAGTCCCGGATCCGTCTATTCTGCTGAACGATATCCTTCCAACAGATAACTACTTTTCTGTAATTGATATCAGTAATGCCTTTTCTCTATTCCCTTGCAGGAAGATAGTAGATTTTGGTTTGCATTTACGTTTATGGGCAAGCGTTATACCTATACCAGGTTACCGCAGGGATACTGCGAAAGTCCGACCATCTTCTCACAAGAGATGTCCACCAATTTGGCTCAGTTCCAACCAGCCCAAGGGTGCCACCTACTGCTGTACGTGGATGATATCCTCCTGGCGCGACTACGGAAGAACTCTGTAAGTCCGAGACTATTCGACTACTACACTTTCTGGCACACGAAGGACATAAGGTAAATAAGTCTAAGTTACAATTTTGTAAATTAGAAGTGCGTTACCTGGGTTATACTATCTCTGGGAAGGGCAGGCGATTAGATGACAGCAGAAAGAATGCTATTTTACAAGCCCCCATGCCAACTACAAAAAGAAATGATGTCCTTTTTAGGCATTACGAACTTCTGTCGTAGTTGGATTCCCAACTACGCCGAAGAAGTGCACCCGCTATCAGACTTAATTTTTGCAATACCGATGGCGGCAAAGATTTGCTGCACTGGACAGACAAGGCAGTACAGGCATTTACTAGGATCAAGCAACTAATAGCTGGGTCAGCAACATTGGGGTTTCCAGATTACAGTAAGACCTTTATACAGACTGTAGATTGCAAGCAGGGATTTATGACATCTGTTTTAATGCAAATGTATGGAGATAAGTTAAGACCATTGGCATTTTACTCTAGCAAATTAGACTCAGTAGCACGAGCATTACCACACTGTGTGCAAGCAGTAATTGCAGCCGCTTTGGCGGTACAAGCGTCTGCCACGTTGGTATTGTTCCATGATCTTACGTTAAAAGTCCCGCACTCTGTAGCAGTCATCCTTCTGCAGGACAAGTTAACATTTCTGTCACCTAGCAGACATTTATCTTGTATGACTACGCTGTTATCGCAGCCACACATGACAATTGAGAGATGCACTACCTTAAATCCAGCGACATTGCTACCTGTTGCTGAAGACGGTATTCGCATGTATGCTTAGATCTCATACATTCTAAAGTTCTACCAAGACCGGATCTTAAAGATCAACCCTTACTACATGCGGACTGGACACTGTTTGTAGATGGGTCAGCACGCAAAACAGAAACAGGCACCACGCAGGTAGGGTATGCAGTTACTACTGCAACTCAGATAATAGAGGCAAGACCACTCCGGGAACTTATCCGCTCAAGCAGCGGAACTGATTGCTGTGACAAGGGCATGTCTCCTTTCAGAGGACAGGAATGTCACTATCTATACGGATAGTCAATATGCCTTCTCACGGTGCATGTGTTTGCTCAGCAATGGAAAAATAGGGGATGGTTACAACCTCGGGAAAGACATTATGCACAAAGACCTAATCCTTGAATTACTACAAGCCGTCCAACGGCCACAGGGTTTGGCCATCTGTAAATGCGCTGCTCATACCCGTGCTAAGGACCCGGTATCACTTGGTAATGCCCTAGCAGACAAAGCAGCCAAAGAGGCAGCTATGTCCAGTACCTTTTCACTTGAAACCACACCTACAGAATTACAACCAACAGATAAATTTGATTTGCAAACCTTACAAGTCATGCAGGAACTTAGCACAGTACAGGAAAAACAACGCTGGACTAGGTATGGTGTTAGGCAGAACAAAGGAATCTATGTGGGACCGGATAATAAATATGTTTTGCCTACTAATCTTTTTAGATATGCAGCACTAGTTGTGCATGGCCCTTCCCATCTGGGCCCTGCAGCTATGGTTAGAATTATCCACCTTACCTTTTGGACCAAGGGTTTCATTGCATATGCAAAACGCTTTTGTCTATCCTGCATAGTATGTGCTAAATACCACGGGGAGGGTCAGAGTTGCTCGGCATCATTTCCAACACCCCTATCCTTTTCATACAATATGTATGGACTTCATCGAATTGACCCGCACAACTAAAGAAGTTTGTGTTAGTAATAGTAGATGCATTTACTAAGTGGGTTGAGGCTTTTCCGGTGACACATCCGGATGCTCAATCAGTGGCTAAAATTTTGGTCAATCACATCGTCCGCACTTTGGACTTCCTACACGCATCTACTCTGACAACGGCACACATTTTGTCAATCAGATCATACAGAAACTGTCTACAGTTTTCCAAATTGAATTGAAACACCATTGTGCCTACCACCCACAGTCAGCAGGGTTGGTGGAACGCCATAACGGCATTCTAAAAGGCAAGTTGAGAAAACTCATGGCCGAGACACATCAGTCTTGGATTACCTGTCTACCTCTAGCCCTCCTTTCCATGCGCACAACTCCCACCTCAAAAGGAGTCACCCCATTTGAGTTGTTGTATGGGAGACCTTATTACGTCCCGCAGTGGCAAAACTTGTTGCCTGCGGAACGTGAGGGGGTGAGGAGATAGCTGAGTACATGAGGAAAATGCTGACCAATACTAACAGCTGTTTAACGAATGATTGTTTTTCAGGATCTAGAGACGACAAGATCACGGAAATCAGACCCGGCGAGTGGGTCTGGATCAAAATAATAAAACGCAAGAATTGGGCATCCCCCAAATGGGAGGGCCCCTACCAGGTGCTAATCGCAACTCCAACAGCAGTTCGGATTAAAGAAAGGTCCTCGTGGATCCACCTAACGCATTGCAAAATCATAAAACATTTTAAGTTAAATAAAGACCTGAGTTCCCCTGAGGAACAAACAGACAGCAGCAATCATGAAGGACAATAATGAGAATAAGAGAAAATGGTTCTATTGCAATGTTTTATTGTTTATAACTATTGTGATTGTAATATTTCTGTTTTGGACATTTCTGTCTTTTAATGAAGCTAGCCATTCAAAAGAGACAAACACACCAGCTGGCATCCAAACTTTAATACATATCAAGCGATTAAATATGCATATGCATCCTCAATGAATGTCTCAAATTGTTGGGTATGTACTGCAATACCTACTGTACACAGTGGCTTAATGTTAGGGACAGCCCCTCTGGGAATAAATGATACTTGGAATAGTTTGTTGTTTGAAACCACAGAAGTACCACTGAGAGACAAGGTGGCGCTGCCTCTTCTGGGGCCAAAATGGAACAGTGTGTTTTCAAAAGATTGGGAAAGTTAAGGTGGGGCTGAGCCAATGTAATTTGACAATAGTTCATAATTGTACCCTAGAAGGGCAGTGTGAGACTAAGTTTGGAGCTATAAAAAGACATCAATGTAAATGATATTAGTTTTGTTGAAAAATGCTGTATGTATATGGCCTGTTATTTAAGGGCTAAAGCCAAATGGGAGTTATGAATTTGCAACCAATATTACCATCAAAACAAATGATTGTTATTTTATTTGTGGTAGGAAAGCATATAAATGGTTACCATATGGCTGGTCAGGAAGTTGTTTTTGGGATATCTGATACCAGCTATCAGGCACGCAAATGCGTTGCCTCAAGGTAAAATACGAAATGCACGTTCTCTTAATAAACCTATTAATCCCGTAGGTAACATTGATGCATCATGGATTTATCACCATGACTTGGCACACGTCAGCAGCAAAGGACTCTCACATATGGACCTAGGCGATGATGTAATTGCTTGGGCTGGTATTTTGCCAGCATATGGGACAGTAAAATCCATCTGGGAACTGAGAAAACTGTCAAAACTGTTAGAGACTCTGAGTAATGCGACATTTTCAGCGCTAGAATTGGTGACGGACGAATTAACGGCGATGAGAACAGTAGTGTTGCAGAACCGTATGGCGCCGATTTCACCCTAGCGGCGAAAGGAGGTACTTGCGCTCTGATACACGAGGAGTGCTGCTCGTTCATCCCTGATAACGAGCACGCGATTCAGAGCCACCTTGAAATAATTCAACAAGTTTCTGAACTGACTAAACCTGGTCCAAACCCCTTGACTGACTTTTTCCAAAATCTGTTCGAATACTGGGGTTCTGTGTTGATGAACATTTTAATTGCTGTATGTGTTGGTGCAATCATATTTTTGCTGCTTGGCTGCTGTTGCATACCATGTATCAAAATGATAATATCGAAGGTTATCTCTGCCAATGCTACAAAAGCATATTTCTCTGATTATGAGAAGGTATACAACGTATCTGGGATTGTGTAAAATAAACAGTATACAAAATGTTGTAAGGGGGGAAATGTGGAAAAATACTGAAGTCAACATATTTTGTATTCTGTATTTAAAGGGTTAAGCAGAAAATGTTCACTGCGTGCAAACTGAAATGTTCTGGAAAATGTTGATCACTGAGGAATGCAGGAGTTAATCTTAAACCACTGATAAGGAAGTTAATGGTGCAAGAATAACTGTGGTACTGGCTGGTAAAAACAAGTAATCAAACTATCAATTTTAATGAATGTTCTGTGTGCTACGTGTATGTACGTGCAGGAGGGTCTATATAAGGAGAACTCAAAGTACAAGTAGCCAGACTGCTGGCATATTACTATCATGTAGCAGATCTCCATGCATGTAAAATTAAAGCTGTTTTACTTGCTTACAAGAACTTGGTGTGATTCTTCCAGAATATGTTAGAAGAGTAAAATCTTTCGACATTTTCTATCAATGATCAAGATTTCTTTTGATTAGGGTCAGGGTGAGCTATGCTTCATGCAGATGTAGAGCTTATTCCATAGTGTGGGGATCCTTTGAGACACATATCAGTCCCTTAATCATAATATGAGAAAAATGGTGCAAAGTGTGTAGATTGTATACAGTGATGGGATGGACTTTGATGATCATGAGGAAAGTTTCATTTTCTGTTGCACCGCTGGCAACTTTAAGTTTATTTATGTAGTCATACATGGAGAACCACCATTACCATGGTATGAAGCAACCATTTTGCTCATAACCTGGCAATACATCAGTGGCATAGAATAGTTAATATTGTATATATACTATATGTTGCATTGTAGCTACCTGCAGTACCTAAAGAAAAGGTAAATAGGTTCATGGGTTCATTGGTTCATACTAGACTAACAAGCACCTGGGTCTTTACAAGACTAGCCATGCAAACCAGCTCAGTTTTGTCACAGGGTTCCTTGGACATTTGTATGTTGGGGTATTTTAGTAAAGGGGTAGCTAAGGGTTATGTTGAGGAGGGGGGTGTTAGTTGAGGATTAATTCCCTTATTGTTGCTCTCTGCCCATCAGAGACATGGGGGCAAGACCAGGATTGAATTTCTGATTTTCTATCAATGATCAAGATTTCTTTTGATTAGGGCCAGGATGAGCTATGCTTCATGCAGATGTAGAGCTTATTCCATAGTGTGGGGATCCTTTGAGACACATATCAGTCCCGTCTGCAGATTTTATTTATGTCACAAACAAAGTTCAAGTCATTGGATCAAGAGTTTCTGGTACTTTTTGGATTGTGGATATGAAAGAGATCCATCAGAACTGGAGCAGAGGATGCCTTTATGCAAGACATAGATTACCTCTCAATAACCTGAAGGATAGGGTATTCATACCCTGGATTCTCCTGCTGAAGAACCTTAGATGGCATTTCAACTGTTACAAGTTCTTGGTTGGGTGCATGCCAAAGGAGGCATTGTACTCAATGATAGATCTGATAAGAGCTGCGTAGAGTGGCACTGTTACTTCCTTGAACCTGGATGCCATACCCTTGCTTAACAGTTGGATGACATAACATGATTTTCTTACTATTTTGGCTACATGTTGGTCGAAAAGAAGATTACTGTCTTCACGTTTTACAGCACCCTAACTATGGGATCAGCTGTTATGGGTTTTTATTGTTGATGTAAATAGCTTGGTTGAACACTTTCCCAAAGAACACTATAATGCATTTCTTTGCACTGAGTTTTAATATGTAGCTTTCACACCAGTAATTTTTTGTGCTACACCCTGTTGTAGGATATTGATGTCATGGAGGGAATTTATGATAGCTTCCAAATTACAGTCATCGGTGATCTTGGTGAGACAAAGTCCTTTGACAGAAGGCTTGACTTGTGAGAAGTAGATGCCAAACAGAAGTGAGCCCAAGCCTGATCCCTTAGGTACTCCATGGTGACCGGTCTCATGGTGGAGGTCCTGTCTCTGATGCTGTCAATGATCCTGATTTCTTGATCATATATGAGAGGCAGCAGGCAATCCAGTGAGCTATTTAGGTATATATGCCTAGGTCTGAGACTTTGTCAACAATATTTGAGTGGGGTACAGCATCAAACATCTTGACCAGTTCAAGGAAGATGGTATGCACCATTTTTCTCTCACCCATAGCCATGTCTACCAGATTAAGTAGACAAGACCTTCCCTTAGCAAAGCCAGTTTGGATGGGTCTAGTGTCTGGGGGTTGCCAATGTCCTTGTTGATCATTTTCATGATAATTTGTTCTGTGGTTTTACATATTAGACTTGCCAGACTTAGGGGTGCATTGTTTCCACACCGTTTTTGCAGCTGTAGTTGATGAATACATCAAGTGGTCCTACTAGGTCATGTTTTAGGCTATTTAAGAGGCAACTGGAGATATTTTGGGGGCCCATTGATGCAGTGATTTTGCATTAGTGAACACCTCCAGGTCCTGTTCCATATTGATAATTGGTGGTTATGCTAGAAAAGATTTCACAGGGGGTAATACAGGGGGATGGGGGGGTGAAGTTAGAGCTAAATTAACCAGCCAGTAAATTTGCTATGTCACCTTGGTAAGTGAAGGTTGTGCCATTTACCACCAGATCTGCACACTGCTGAGTATTACCTTTAATGTTTGTGACATAGCTGAAGAAGGTCTTGTGATTGTCCTTAGCCAGGAAAGCTATCCTGACCTCATAAATGACCTTGTTGGACTTTATTTACAAGTTTGTTTCTTGTTTAGATGAATGAGAGAACTATTGTCTCTATGAGAATTGTTTTTTTCTGATTTTTGGCCATGACCTTTTTATTTTGTTATATAGCCTGCTAAGGTAAGGACTGTACAAGTGTGGTTTGCTTTTGAGCTTAATTCTCATAGGCATGGCAGCCTCAATGAAGCCATTTACAAGTTTGCACAGGGTTCCTATTAATAATTCTGCATATGCAGCTGTGATCTCAGGGTTTGGGAGCGACATGAATTTTTACAAACTGTCTCTTAAAAGGATGCAGTTTGCATTAGAGTTACAGGTTTCATAGGTTCATAGGTTTGTACTAGGCTAATGGCTCTGGAGCCTTTACAAGCCTAGCCCATAGGATTACCCTGGCATCATGCCACCCGACCTTAGTTTCCAGTACCTCTGTTGAATAGAGACACTAGAGTGATCCCCAGGGTGAATTTCCTATTTCCCATCCACTCATCAAGATTTCTCTTGAAGAGGGCCAGTGAGGTGTTCTGTTTGACATGTATGGGAAGTCTATTCCATATCATGGGCAGTCTCTGGGTTATGAACCTGTCCCTCCAGCATGTTCTGTTGATTGTGGTAATGAGGTTGAGGTCTCTGGAGCGTGTGGTGTGGAGGGATGGGAATTTCTTTAGATGTAGCATTTCTAACAGAGCTGGGTCAGACATGGCTTTATAAGTCAAGCAGAGATTGCCTCTAAGAGACACAGAGAATAGTTGGAGTTTTTTGAGTCTGTCCATATAGGACAAGTGTTTAAGGCCTATGATCCTCTTTGTGAGGTACTTTTGTGGCCTCTCCAGTTGTTGCAGGTATCTAGTGACATATGTGCCAAAAGGGGCATTGTTCTCGATGATTGGTCTAATGAGGGAAGAGTAGAGGGAGACAATGACCTCCTTCTTCCTGGATGCAAAACCCTTAGTAATGAGATATGCCACATAGAAGGACTTTCTGACCACAGTGGCAGTGTGGTGGTCAAAAGAGAGGTTGCTGTCAACCTGTGTTCCCAGATCTCTCATAACACCTTCTGTGTTCAGTGGACTACCATCAATGTGGTAGTTCATGGGAACTGGGCTTTTTCAAAGGGGATGACGACACATATTTTGGCATTGAACTTAAGGCCATGGTTCTGACACCAGTCGTTGGTCTCAGTGAGGCCTTTCTGTCGGATGTCAACATCACTTGGAGAGTTAATAATGGCTACCAACTTGCAATCGTCTGTAAACTTTGTCAGCCGGAGTCCCGTCGTGTTGGAATGGACTTCTGGGAAGTAGATACTAAACAGGAGAGGACCCAGGACCAATCTCTGTGGGACTTCACTCGTGACTGGTCGGCAGTCTGTCTTAGAGTCAGCTACTTTCACACTGTGGGTTCTATCTGTGAGCCAGTTTGCAACCCACCTAGTGATATAGGGATTAATGCCTAGCTAAGTGAGTTTTTCTATGATTCCTGAGTGGGGAAGGGTATCGAAGGCCTTGGCCAGATCAAGATAGGCTGTATGAACCACCTTGCCTTCATCCACAGCTCTAGTTGAGCATGCATGATCTACCCTTCACAAAACCAAAATGTGTGAGATCCAGAGTTTGGAGATTCCCTATATCCTTGTTTATTAGGTCCATGATGATGCTTTCCATAGCTTTGAATATCAGACTTGTCAGGCTAATAGGGTGATAGTTTCCAGGGTCTGTAGTCACTCCTCCTTTGTGGAGAAGGATGACTATAGCAGTGTGCCATTCAGTAGGGACAAAGCCTGAGGTGAGGCTGTGATTGAACAGAGCACACAGGTGAGGTGCCAGTTCACTCTGTAGTTCATGTAGAACACAGCCAGGGATATTTTCAGGTCCCATAGAAGATGTATTCTTGGCCTTGGATAGTGCTGTTTTAACCTGTGCAGCAGTAATACTGGGAGCCTGGCAATCTACTGGGATTGTGATTGGTCTTTTGGGGGAAGGAGAGAGGGGTAAAGTTGGCACTGAATCTGTTGGCCAGTATATTGGTAATATCTGTTGGCTCAGTATAGGAGGTACCATTGTGCAGTAGCTCAGAGCGAATCTGGGTATTGCCATGGATGTTCTTTACATAACTATAGAAGGCCTTGTGGCTTTCTTTACTATCTGCTGCAATTCTGTTTTCTTAGCTAGCTTTAGAGGATTTGATGAGGGATCTCAACTTTTTGTTGAGGCTGATAAGGGAGTTTTTCCAGTCTTGGGACTTCACCTCATTCCACATCAGTTTCCTCCTTCTGTTGTAGAGTTTGTTTATGGCAGGGGACCCCCAGATTGGCTTCCTTTTTTGGAGGAGAGTGTCTTGGTTTTATTGGGTATGGTGAGATCCATGCATTTGTGTACTTGTTTGTACAGTGCATTGATGTATGATTTGGTGGTCATGCAACTATTCTCCATTTGCATGGGTGCCGTGAAGTTAGCCACCTCTGTTCTTATGAGCCCAAAGTTAAGCTTTGGAGAAGTTTTTCATGGTGGTTACCTTTGTGGGGGGCAGTGAGGTATGTGGAATTCCAAGTATTAGTTTGTGGTCAGATTTAACCAGGGAGGAGTTGACTGTTGGTGTAGACCAATGGTTGCCCATGTTAGTAATGACCAGGTCAAGGATGTTGCTACCTCTAGTGGGGGTAAGAACAAGCTTGTCCAAGGCATTGGAATTAATGAATTCCAGGAAAAGTTGGGCAAGCATATTGGTACATGAGTAGTTTTCGTAGTTAATGGAGGGGTAGCTGAAGTCGCCCAGTATGAGTGTGTTAGGTTGGACCCTAATATTCTCCAGGGTACTTTGGAATGTGGAGTGAGTGTCTTGGGGCATGGTTGGGGACCTATAACAGGCTACGACCTGAATCACGGTCTTACCCAATGTTAGCTGCACCTGAAGTATCTCTGATTTATTATGTTGGACTACCAGTCTGGAGGTGTGTGCATCCTTTATGAATATGGAAACACCACCACCTTTGGAGCTTCAGTCCAAGTTCTGGGGCTGAAAGGTGTGGAATGAGTTATAGCCTATTAGTGCAGGGGTGCTTTCTGCTGCCTTGAACCAGGTCTCTGTTACAGCACAAATCAACAAATGTTGATGTTGTCAATTTTAAGGAGTGCTTTGAGCAAGTGCATTTTGAGATTTAGACTTCTAGCATTGAGCAGCATGACCCTCAGATTCCATTTGTTTCTAGCTGATATGGTTGTAATTTGATCTTTGGAACACCACTTAAAAAAGGCACTATAGGGGTGGCAAGAGCCTTGGCCAGTATTCAGAAGCCCAGGGGTGACAGATGCAGGCTATCTCTGTCAAAGCATCGAGGTCTGTCAATCATGTCATTCCAGGCATACAGATACTGGATCCCATTAGAATGACACCAGAAACTTAGCCAATTGTTGAAATCAATCATTTTTTGCTTGTACTGTGGTATCATTCTGGATGATGGTAGGATGCTGCTCAGGGCTACGTTCATACCTGCCTGGGCTACATAATCCAAGAGCTCTTCCATGTCTCTTTTCATGTAGTCCAAAGAGGTACATCTCAGGTCATTCACACCCATATGTACAATGACAGAGTCATATTTGTACTTGTTGAGGGACCTGGGTGCATGCATTATATGGTGGATCCTGGCACTTGACAGTCAGCTAACTGTTACTTTCTCCTTATTCAACCTAGTGGGTGGGACATCAGTGCGCCTCACTATCAAATCACCTATGACTAGTGTGCTGGGCATGCTGTTTTGCCTTAGAGGCTTTGGTTGAGTGGCACACTGTTTAGGAGAGTTATGTGTCTCGTGATTAGTGTTGTGTTGTGGTGGTCGAGTGCATTCCTGCCTTGGAGGTCTCTGCTGTTTGGGTAGATTTTTATTGAGAGCCTCTGCGAAGGTGGATGTGTGGTTTGTGTTTCTATGTGAAGGCAGTGCTGGTGTGTGTTCTGGAGGGCTATGTGTTCCATGTGGTGTGGTGCAAGTGTTGACCTTCTCCTCTTGACCAGCTATTCTGGTCTTGGCTGGAGAGTCCATGGCTTCCAATTTGGACATATAAGTGCATCTCTCACAAGTCTGAGTGTTGGGAGGTAAGAGGAGAGGGTTGTCAGTGTACATGAGGCAGTTGCTACATTGCCTCAGGATGCCCAAGTTCACCAGGTTAACAGGAGAAAGCACAGGAAACTGACCTTTAGACAAGTACTGGAGCTGTTTTCTTGTAGAACATTTAGTGCTGGTAGCATTTTTGTGTGCTACAACAATTGCTGCAAGAAGTCTGGTATGGTAAAGTGCTAGACTAATAAACTAGTAAAAGTGCAAGAGAGGAGAGAACTAGCAGATCTAAGGGAAACATTGAAAATCAGACTTTGGCACCTCTCAGAAGCTTACAAACAGTCATGGATACAGTAAATCTGTATTTTAACTAGACTAGTTACAGGAAAGGCAGGAAACAAGCACAATGTGGGCTTTTAAACCAGAAGGTTGAAAGAGATGGAAAAACTGCCCAAACAGTCAATAAACTACAACTTCTGGGCCAGAAACCACTCCTCTTGTGGTAGATAAGCTACCTGGTGCTTACTACTCCCCCTGATAAGCTAGAAAGCTTCCCTCCAACACAGAAAGTCTTGGGGGGCTCAGAAGCTTACATACAGTCCTGGATACAGCAAATATGTATCTGGACTAGACTAGTTACAGGAAAGGTGGGAAAAGCGCAAACGCTGGCTTTTAGACTAGAAAGTTGAAAGAGATGGAAAAAACTGCCCAAACAGCCAATAAACTACAGTTTCTAGGCCAGAAACCACTCCTCTTCTAGCAGATAGGCTACCTGGTGCTCACCACTCCCATTGACAAGCTAGAAGGCTTCCCTCAAACACAGAGAGGCTTGGGGGCTCAGAAGCTTACAAACAGTCTTGGATACAGCAAATCTGTATCTGGACTAGACTAGTTATAGGAAAGGTGATTTACTTTGCTTTTCCATGTTGATTTTCATTTTATAGAAGACAGCTTTGTGGTCCAACTTCACCCCGAGGAAGTGACAAGTGGGGAGGGGGCACCACTGTTCTAGATCTAATATGTTCCATCCTTTGGTTGGAGAGAGCACTATCTGGTCCAGGGTGTTTGTGTTGATAAAATCCAGAAAATGCTGTGCCTGTGAGTTAGAAACAGTATATGTCTCCCAGTCTACAGAGGGGTAGATAAAGTCTTCAACTAATAAGGTATTTGATTGGATAGTGAGCACCTCTAGTAGGTCTAGCTAAGAGATGAAAGCTTCTTGGGTCATTCAGGGTAACCTGTAGCTGTCCAGGACATTATTACAGAATCTTGTCTATGGAGAGATGGATGAACTCCAGGGCATCATCCTGTTTAAACAACCCAGAGTTGTATTTGCTGCTAGATCAAGACACTTCCACCATTATCTCATGTCTGTGCTGTTGTTGATTTAAATGTGCAAATGGCATTATAGCCTTCCATTGCTGGAGTATTTCCTGTAACCGTACACCAAGTCTCATTAACAGCACAGGTATGTACATTCTCCAGAGTGAGGAGAGCTTATAGAGTGTGGCGTTTCCAGTTTAGGCTCCTTTATTGAGCATTAACACCTTAAGGTTGCTTATTTATTTATTTATTTTTTTAATATACTGGTGGTTTTGTCATTTTGAAATTGCCTAAAAACAGTCTAAGGGGATGGGTAAAGCTTTAACTAATATCTGAAAGCCTGGAGGGGACACATGCAAACAGTCCTTGTCAAAGCAAAGTGGTCTTTTAACCATGTGTTCCCATGCTAATAGATATTGCATTGTCCTGGAGTAACACCAGAAACTAAGCCAATTATTAAAATTAATCATTTTCTGCTAGTACTGTGGAATCATTCTTGATGAAGGTAGAATGTTCCTCAGTGGAAGGCACATGCTTGTCTGTGACACATACTTAGACCCATAATGTCTCTTTTCATATAGCCCAGTGAGGTAAGTCTCAGGTCAATTACACCCACATGGACTATGACAGAATCATATAGGTGGTGCAGTGACTGGAGTGCATGTATGATACTGCAGATCCTAGATCCTGTCTCAGACTAAGACAGGACCTTTTTCAGCATGGAAAGAGGGACATCTGTGTGGATGGTACATTGCCTCAGGATGCCTATATCTACAAAGTGGGGCACAGACACATTAAGGAAATTGCAAATACATGTTGTCAGGACCTGCATTAGGGTTTGACTATTGTGGTTTAAGGTCTGGATTTCACAGGGGTCACTTGAGTGGTGTCTAGGGAGAAGCCTAGATGTTAGTTCTATGTTGTGAGTGCTGTTTGACACGTTATCAGGCTGCCCTAAGTTTAGCTCCACAAAAAGCCTTTCTGTGCTATGGGGTAAAGTTATAAGTAATAACTTTATAGGTTTGCTACTTTACAGAATACTGCTAATCACCAGAGAGCAGTGAACAGCTCCATTACAACAGGTTTAATTTAAAGTAGACAGAAAAAGCCAAAGACTAACTCTTGTGCCCTCTGGCCAATGAGCAACTAGCCTTTGAGCTCCCTGGTGTGCCTCCTAACTCAGAGATACTAGGTGAACACCTTCTGCCACAAGATGGCTGATCAAAGAATTTCTTAATATAAAAGCACAGCAAAAGCAGATCTCAAGTGCAGATTAACACCCAACAAAGTCCATAAAAGCCCCCCTCTAGCTCATTAAACAATTTCACTTTAATCCTCCCTCTCTGTTTGCCAACTCAGACTGACCAGGCTACTTTACTACTGCCACTAGAACAACAGTTCCTGTTTTCTTAATGTAAAAACACACTTTGGTTAGCCAAAAGTGAAAAGGTACCAACTATCTACAGCAAGAAATTGTCTCTTTAAGCTCCCTTGTGGGTTTCCCAACTTGGTTAGAGCAGGCTACCTTTCTATTCCCACAAGAATTACAGTCCTATTTTTTAATGGAAAACCACACTTTAGATAGATGAAGTGAAAGAGTATCTTAACAAATCAAATAATTAGCTACATCTAGTAATTCTCACTATAAACCTCTCTGTGCATTTTAGAATTCCAAATGACCAGGCTATTTTGCTACTGACTGTAGGACAGCAGTCCCAGACTTCATAATGTGAAAACACAATTTGCTTTGCCAAAAGTGAAAATGTACCAACTAGCAAAACAAGGAATTGTCACTTTAAGCTCCCTTGTGTGTTTCCCAACTTGGTTAGAGCAGGCTTCCTTTCTATTCCCACAAGAATTACATTCCCATTTTTTAATGGAAAACCACACTTTAGATAGGTGAAGTGAAAGAGTATCTTAACAAATCAAATAATTAGCTACATCTAGTAATTCTCACTATAAACCTCTCTGTGCATTTTAGAATTCCAAATGACCAGGCTATTTTGCTACTGACTGTAGGACAGCAGTCCCAGACTTCATAATGTGAAAACACAATTTGCTTGCCAAAAGTGAAAATGTACCAACTAGCAAAACAAGGAATTGTCACTTTAAGCTCCCTTGTGTGTTTCCCAACTCAGACAAACCAGGCTACATTTGTACTCCCAGTATAATTGCAGCATTTGTCTTCTTAAGGTAAAAACGCACTTTAGTTAGCCAGAAGTGAAAAGGTACCAGAGACAAGTCTAGCAACTCGTACAAGCAATTGCAAGGCAATTTAAAGGTAGACAAGACAACAATAAGGAACACACACAATTTAAGGCAATTTCAAAGTACACTAACAGTCTAAGGGGAGGGCCGTCTCAGTGTCTTCTGTCAGTATCCAGTGAGATGAGCAGAGGAGATGAGATTGGGAAGAGCTTATAGGGCCAGTTATACAGTATGGGTTGCCAGCTCAAAGGTTATAAAACCAAAACAGGAACAGTGACAGTGAGAGGGAATCAAACTAAGAAAAACTCAGAAACCGAAAAGCAATGCAGACTATAAAAATGCCTTGCATTAACTTTACATTTAACTTCAGATAAAGAACAAAAATACACACAAAACTGATTTTAATGGTAAGGCAAGAGCAATTATAAATGTACTACTCTGGATGTGAAATGTAGTCCAGATGCTTTGTTATCAAGCTTACAGCAGTGCCAAGACTGAGATGGTAGACTGCTCATGTGATTAAAATACCAGGAGGAGGTGGCAAGTTAAAGTACCACAGTCTTTAGTTAAAACTAACTACAACAAACCTGAAAAAAACACATAGGCCCAGCAAAGAAACTTCAGATAAAGAGCAAACAACACATACCTGATTTAAATGGTAAGATAAGTGCAATTATAAATGTGCTTTAAATGTACTTCTCTGAATGCAAAATGCATTCCAAATGCTTTGTTATCAAGTTTGTAGCTTTTCCATGACTGAGATGGTAGACTGCTTGTGTGATATAAGATACTGGGGGGGAGGGGGGCTGGGTTAATTACCACATGCTCGAGTTATAACTAGCTAAAACAAACTTGAAAAAAAAAAACACCTAGGCCCAGCACAGAAACCAAAAAGCAATGCAGAATATAAATATAACTTTAATAACATTAACTTCAGATAAAGAGCAAAAACACACACACAAATGGCTTGAATGTTAAGATAAGTGCAATTATAAATGTAAAAACAACATAAATACCATATTTATTTACAACATGTATATTATTTTTGATTGTGAGTTCATATAGTCATTATTGTCATTGGTCTAACATAGTTTTTTTTGTCCTGTATTTATTTGTATTAACATGCTGCAGTGCATCCTTAGTGTTTTTATACAGACACTTTTATATCTATGAGAGTAAAACCCTTTTGATCAGGAGGAAACACGGAAGTACAACCCAAATTTTACAAGGCTTTATTCAAGAAAATAAAAACATCATAAAGTATTTGAGTGCTTTTGTTCATTAGGTAGTGTTGCATGGTCAAACTTCTTCAGAAATACAATTCTTAACTTGCAGGTTCATGTATTTAAGACTTTTTTCTGGCAATTGAGAGGGAGGGGTTAGCTCCGCCTTATCTGATGCATTTTAGTAAGCTTTTTACATTTAGGTTCTCATTCAAGCCTGGGCTGGGGGCATGTCAGCCTGGAGTTTCACCTGCCAGCTAAGTTCTCTGACTTTCAGCTGGGGGATGGTATCACTGTGGGGGATGGTCACTTTGTCAAGGATTATGAAAATGAATTTAGTGCAAACTGGACTGGTATATTTGTGTTTTGCTAGGGTTATATCTATATATATATATAAATTTATATATACATATATTTACCTACTTCTTTAACTACTTCACATTCTTACGTACTGTGTGGCATTAACATTTCCCACATTAACTGTAGTATCAGTACTCCAATCACTTTAAGCTTTTATTACCTTAATTAATTTGATTTATTTGCTTTTGCTTTAGTTCCTTTTATTGGATAATTCTAATTGTGATGGTTTTTATATTGTACATATTTATTTACTCATTTATTTAGTTTATGTACTGATGAAGCTTGTGCATCAAGGGGATGAAGTGCACTGATTTTTACTCTGAGAGGTGTGAGATACTAGATTTTCATCAAAAAGGAAGAAAAAAGCCTTTATTTAAACTCTGTTCAAATATTTCAAATTGCACTTATAGTGATTTTTGTGGTGATACTTTTTTGTACTTCTCTGACTTTTTCCATGGTTTAGCCCAGAAGTTCTCTGTTTGCACTTTTTTAGTCCTGAAGCTTCATTACCAGTTTTGTGAATATTGTGTTCTGGTGCAGGATTTTAGCATTGTTTATACATTATACTGCACATCTATTCCCAAAAGGAGAATGACCTCATTTAGTAATTTATTATAGCATTACTGGTAAATTTATGCATAGTCTGGTGCCTTAGAATGTGGTAGGAGTGCAGTAGTGGCAGTATTGTGAATTCTGGTCCAGGATTTGTGCTTCAGTACTTTTTATAGTTGCATATACCAGTTTAAAGTTGCATTCCAGTAGTCTAGTGCCTTTGTCTGTGGTAAAATTGCAGTAGTGGCAGAATTTTGAATTCTGCTCTAAGATGTGTGCTTCAGTCCTTTTTATTGATGTATAAATCTGCCTAAAGTTGCATTCCACTGATTTGTGTTTACCTTTATACTGTTTTTCACCCGTTCTATGAGTCTGCCCCACTCACCGCCGAGGGATTAAGTTAAAAGTTTCTGAAATTCTAACCACAGGATTGGGGCTCCAGTTTTGCATTTTTTCCATCCCTCCTGCTCTTCTCTTGTAGTGATTTTAAAAAGTTGTGTCTTTGGCTTCCTCCCTTTAAGCTAATCTGACTTTTAAAGTCCCTCCCTCACCATTTCATTGCCATAGCTTTTCATGTAGCCTGTTTAAGTACTTTCCCACTCATTGTTTACCCTATATCCATAATACTAAAGGACTACCCTGCAAACCAGTATTGCACATGAATAAATCTCCCCTGCTACAAATTGTCTCCAGCAAAATAAACAGCACTACTCTCAAATCTTTGCAAAATCTAACCTATTCTAGAAGCAAACTCTAAAGACCGCCCAAGGCGATCCTTTGTAAAACCCAGTCTATGACCTATAGTAGACCACCTAAATGCAGGCCTGGACAACATGGATAGTCAATTTCCAAATGTTTCAGTAGCCAGATTGGTAGATATGGGCATCTTGAGACAATGTAGCAACTGTCTCATATTAGCAGACAACCATTTAATCCTAAAAGAAAGAAACAGTGCACAAGAGATGCACATGAACAATTTTATTGTAGGGAAAATCTCCCCTTCAAACAAGATTGTCAAAAACACAAACACTGCATCCACCACACAAAGGGTCCACCACATAGACCGACCTATGCTGAGGCACTAAAAAGTAAACTCCTTAATCCTTAAAGAACTCCTAAGCCTAAAAATGGCAATGTCGACCCTCAGCAATCTGTAAAGCACTCAACAAAAGCAACACCAAACACCACACATATGCCTATACCCAGTGGAGTCCCAAAAGCAAAGCCCATAGACCAAGCCACCATATTACCCAGGACTCTTTTCATAGGGGAATTCAATGTACAACACACAGTTGACCCACTCACCAGACTGAACAAGGAGAATATAATGGTTAGTAGCTTATGTTGGCAGGCTTCATCAAGTTCTACACACTCAAAAAAAAAAAAAAAGTACAATAGAAACTCTCTCATCAAAGTAAATAGGCAACTATGAGGGTTAATTAGGTCAAGCAAAACCAACTTTGAGGTTACGGTGAAAGATAACCATAAGGCCTTCTACAGCTATTCTAGAAACCTCAAGGGCAGCATGCAGCAATGTGCTGTACTGGTGGTTAATGGTGCCACATTCACTGAGTCTCATGTTATTGCAAACCTCTTACCAGACAAATTCAGTTCCAACTTTACCCATTTCTCACCCCCAAAGTATCTCCTCAGAAATACCCTCAGACATAACTCCTCCAACTATAACTAGGGAGCATGCACTGGCTGCATTTACAAGCCAATAACACAGCCTCAATTGGTGCTGATAGTATCCTAGGATGTCTCCTGAATAGTCTCAAATATGAATTATCAGGACCCACAGAGTCATTATTTATCAATAGTCTTAAAACAGGCTTTCTGTCACATCAATGTAGGACTGTAACTATCAGCCCCTTTCATAAGAGAGAACCTTTAACAGATCCTAGAAACTACAGACCCATTAGTTTGACTAGTCTTATTTGCAAAACAATGTCAATAATTATCATGGAAATTATCAAGGACAAGGTGGACCTCCAGACATTGGATCCTTCCAAGTTTGGCTATGTCAAAGAAAGGTCATGCTTACTGAATCTGGTGGACTTCTTTGCAAAGGTCACTAAGGCAATAGATAAGGGGAAAAATGTGCACACTACTTACCTAGATCTGGCTAAAGCATTTGATACAATACCCCAAAAAGGCATTGTCAACAGCCTTATGGAACTGGGTATAATCCCCTTTGTAACCCACTGGGTAGCTAGCTATCTCATTGATTGGACCCAGGAGGTTAAAATCATTGAGGCCACCTCCACAAAGAGGCCGGTTTGCAGTGGAGTCACCTAGGGTTCTGTGCTGGGCATACTCCTCTTTGGTATCCACTTCTTGGATTTTGAAGACAAAGTTATAGGCCTTTGGTTGACCAAGTTCACAGATGATTGCAAACTGGGAGCAGTCACTGAATCCCCCTTAAAATGAGAAATCCCTTATGTAAGGTCTATTATAGACAAACGCTTGGTGCTACAGTCATGGCTTAAAACTCAGTACTAAGAAATGCATTTTATTACCTTTTGGGAAGTCTATCACCCTGGGTAACTACATCATCAATAAAACACTCTTAAAACTTAATTCACTAGTCAGGGCTCTGGGAACTCATGTAGATAGTAACCTAGCCTTCAACTAACATGTATCCAAGGTAGTAAGAAAATACATCCATGTTGCTCCACTTAAAAGCAAGGGCATGGCATCTAGGTCCAGAGACTTCATCATACCACTGCACTTGGCCCTCATCAGACCCATCATAATGTATAATGCCCTCCTTGGTATGTACCTTATCAGACACATGCAACAACCAGAATGCCCACAAAGGTTTCTTACAAAAAGAATACAGGGAGTAAATGCAATGTCCCACTCTGATCAGCTCAAAGTCTGTGCTCATTTCTCGGTAAAGGACTTCTAAAAGATGATCTTTTCCTGGCATTCAGGGTATCTCTGAACTCTGTTTTGATGAATCTTTTGCACAGCTGCAAAACAAACAGCATCAGAACTACTAGATTAAAAGACCTAAAATTGTTTGTGACATAAATAGAACATGGAGAGACAGAACTGTTTTTTCAGAGAACTCCCATTGTCTGGAACAGGCCCCCCCCCCCCATCCATGTGAAGCAGAGCTCTTCCCCATCCCTTTCTAAGAACTACTTGGAACAATGGATGGGTAATCAGACATTCTCTTCTGGTTGGGCTCCTATGTTCCTGATGGACAGAGGCAGCCTTTAAATTACCACCTATATAAATCAAATTTGTGGGCCATACTTGGGTTTCACAGCTAGGCTTATCATTCTAGTATACACCAATGAACCTATGAAGTCACTACATAACAGGTACCATCATAAATCTTTCATAGTCCATGTGGGCATTAATGACCTAGACCAACATCCCTGAACTATATGATGAGAGACATTGTTGATCTCTGAATATGTGTCGCAAGCAGTTATGTGCCTTGCATTTTGTAGCATTCTACCTTCACCAAGAATGATGCCACAGTATGAACAAAATATGAGTGACTTCAATAATCAGCTTAGTTTCTGGTGACTTTCCAGGGGAATTCAATATTTGTCATAATGGGAGGACATGGTTATCTTCTGAACACCCGCTTAGAGCCTTTTTAAGGCAAAGCCAAACTGACAAACCTACTAACATGGCAAATAAAACCCAAAAGAACCTAAAGTTGTTACTATTGTAACAACATATGTTAATAAGCTAGAAGCCTAAATAAGAAAATCCACACCATACAAGCTGTCCTCACTCTGGAGAATATAGACATCTATGGTGTTAATGAGACATGGTTTAAATCCACAGAAAGTACTCCAGCAGTGCAAGGCTTCAGTGCCCTTCACACATTTAGACCATCAGCTACAAAGGCAAAAGATAGTGGAGTCTCATTCTGTATTGGCAATAAGCATAACTCTGCATTGGTTAAACAGGACGATGTTCTGGAATTTATCAAAGCACAAATCACCATACACAAAGTTCTATATCATATCCTAGCAAGCTATAGATCACCCTGTATGTCCATAGAATCCCATAACTCATACCTTGACCTGCTGGAGATACTCACCAGTAAACCAAATACCGAATTCATGGGAGAATTTTTAAATACCTCTCTATAGACCGAGAAACATTCACTGCTTCATGTTCAAAAGCACAACGATTCCTGGAATTTATTAGCACAAACACCTTTGAGGAGACCACCCACCAGAGGTTCAAATGTTCATGTCCTCCTACCCACCAGTATGAAAGAGAGCTGCCACCACCCCTATCACATCCTTACTGGTGAAGTCAAACCACAAAGCTGTCTCACTCGAAATAAAAATCAGCTTGGTAATCCCACAAACCCTGTAACAGTTAAGAAATATTCCAAAGCAAACTACATCCTATTAAGTGATAGTTTGTCAAAATTCAGTGCCCCTCCCAACTCTGAATTTACAGCAACCTGTATGGAATTGTTCACAGAGATGCTGTACAACCATATAAATGGCTGTATAAAATCTGCTGTACCTACTAGAAATAAACCCAAAACAAACTCTAAAAGCAAACCACACTGGTAGAATTTTAACCTTAATAGTGTATATAACAGAATGAAAAAAAAGACATGGCTTAAATCAGGAAATGCAGCTCTCATAATGGTAAGAGTTCCCTAATTAAACAAAACAGGAAACCAAGAGGCTTATTTAATTCCAACAAGTCAGCTGCAAGGTCAGAGTAGTCTCACAGACTAAGACAAACCACAAGGCCTTCTTCAGCTATGTCGAAAACTTCTAAGGCAGGACACACCAGTGTGCCAAACTGATGGTCAGTGGTGCCACTTTCACTGGGCACAGCAACATAGTGAATTTGATGCCTGGCACATTCAACTCAGAGTTCACACCATCCACACTCCCTCTGGCCTCCTCAATTAAATATCTACAAACATAATCCCCTAAGTATTAACAGGGAACAGGTCCTGGCACTACTGGTTAAGGCCAGACACATAGCCACAATGGATCTTGACAATATCCCAGGATGCCTCCTAAATAGTTTGAAACATGACATATAAGGAGCACTTGAGATGCTTTTCAACAATAGCCTCAAAACACTCTTAGTAACACAAGAATGGAGGACTGCAACTTTTATCCCACTTCACAAGGGTGAATCATCAACCAACTCCAGAAACTACAGACCTAACAGTCTGACTAGTCTAATATACAAAACCATTTAATGAATTATCATGGAAATGATCAACAAAGACATAGTCATCTTTCAGACAATGGACCCAGCACAGTTTGGTTTTATCAAGTGAAGGTCATGCCTTCTATACCTGGTGGTCATCAAGGCAATGGCTGAGGGGTAAATGGTGCATACCACCTGCCTGGACCTAGCTAAGGTGTTCAATACAATACCTCACTTGGGTATAGTTGACAAACTCACTGAAGTAGGCATAAACCCCTACATAACTCACTGGATTGCCAACTGGCTCACAGCTAGGATCCAGGAAGTCAGGACTGGTGATACTACCTCCACTAAGAGACTGGTCACCGGAGGGGTACCTCACTGCTCCATGCTGGGACCACTGCTATTTGGCATCAACTTCTCAGAGGTAAAGGGTGGTGTCAAGGGCCTTTGGGTGACCAAGTTCACAGATGACTGTAAATTGGGAGTTATAATAGATTACCCCCATGACATAAATATCTTTAAAGAGGGTATAACACAGACAAATGACTCATGCCAAAGACATTGATTTAAATTCAATGTCAAGAAATACATTATAGGGCCTTCTGGGAAAACTGCCACACAAGGTAATTACTCCATCAATAATACACCCCTGGTAGTCAGGAATCTGGGAACATTTTTGACAGTAATCTTGCCTTTGACCAACATATGACCAAATAAGTAAGAAATTCATTCTGCGTCACCAACTTATAAGTAAGGACATGACATCTAGGTCCAAGGAAATCATAATGCCACTTTATTTGGCCCTTATCAGACCCTTCCTTGAGTTTAATGTCCCCTTTGGCATGTACCTGATCGGACCTTTGCAACAGTTGGAACAAATAATAACAAAATAAACTGATTGACCAAAACAAATAAAAACAAAATAAGCTGACTGAACGTGTGTTTTTATTCATTTATTTGCAACAGTTGGAATGACAACAATGGTTCATTATCAGGAAAATCAGGGTATAAACACAGCATCTTATATGGATTGCTTCAAAGACCTATCTCTATACTCTGTCTCATACAGGTTACTGAGAAGTAATCTATGCTTTGTATAAAAGTTATCCTCATATCTAGCTCTGAAGGACATGTTGCACATCCACAGAATGAACAGCACCAGAACCACTAGATACAAGGATTTAAATTTTGCTTGGGAAGATACATAAGGCCATGTTGGGGAAGCAGATATGTAACTCAGAGGATCTCCTTGCTCTGGAATAGGCTTCCAATCCATGTGAAATAGAGTCCATCTCTCTCAAGATGATGGGACGAGTACTGTACTTTGTGATACTGCTTCTGGATACAGAATATCAAGGTGAAGGGACGAGTACTATACCTTGTGACACGACTTCTGAATATAGACAAACACTATCAGGTTGTTTGCATATTAAACACTAGATAAGAGGGACAATCAATACATCAGCACTCCTTTACAATAGATTACTGGTTAATGATACTGGAGAAGTAGATCAATAAGTGTTAGTATAGTTATAATGCTGCCACTACCTCAGTCAGGGTCCCACATAGTTATGCATTCCCATTGCTTTTCAGAATTCTGTTTTGCCTAGAACTGTCCGAATGATTTAATTTCTGCTTAACAAATCAAAGGTAACATTTAAAGTACTTACATTTTCCAATTTCTGGACAAAAATGTGAGACAACTTACTTAACATGGCTTTGTTTCTTGCTAGTACCTGACACTTGGTGGTTATAATAAATGAGAATTTATGCCTCAAGAATGAATAGCACAGAAACGATTGAAGAAGTATCAAACCCAAAACTCTAGTGCCAGATCTGTAGATTAAAGGAACTGTTTGAGTACAAGTTTACTCGATATCTTGCTTATTTAAACATACTGATTCAATCATCACACAAGTGCAGGTAATGGGAAAGCAGCATTTTAGTGAAAATTTGTTCCAGACCACTACTGAAACAGTTTAATGCAGCAATCGAATTACATTTGCTCTTTGTAACACTAACATTACGCACCAACCGCAAACAAGTCAGGAAAACTCTAAAGAGAAAGACATGTCATTTGTACTCTGTAAATATGCCCAGAGCAAACAGTACAAATCACTTCAAACACATTTTAATTTGGGGAAAACCTATCTAAAACGTGTTTTGAGTACACTGGTTTGTATGATAGTTCATTTACAAAAAGCTGTATGCCCCAGCAAAGAACATTTGATAAAGCCATACTGGGACATCATCAGCATTCTTTGTGAGATTTCTGATCACTTGTTCAATAATCTTCTACCCGGTTTTGGGTCAGAACCTAAACGGCATGAAGAACCTGCTCAGAAGCACTGACCACAGCTATTACGTTATATATAAGGAAAGACTAGGAAAGAATCACCTTTCATATAATTAAAGGAAAGGCATAATTGATAACACCATCTCTCCTACATTGATCTGTCCTTCTGTGTACTTGGCCAGTTATTTTAGTCATAATGCCATTTTCTTGAAGCTGTATTAACAAGACACAACTGATTTTCAATGAAAGAATTGCGTCTTTTTTAAATACTAGTGTTTATTCAATGTCTGTACTTTTTGGTTTCTTTGTTGCAGGTAATACACTAAATGTTAAATTTTCAATTACATCTCATAGCTGTTTGCCCATCGAGTAGAGAGGGGCATGAACATAACTTTACTGTGCCTTAGGCTGTTGGGAAAAATAGAATAATTTAATAGATTTCCTGTGAAGCATTTCTCTGAATCTGACCTATTGCGTTACTTACTCTAGCATACAAAATGTTAACTGTTGCATGTTGCAATTAGGAAAAAAAAATGTTCTTACTACAGTATCATAGATGCTTATCTCTGAAATGACAGACCCAAAAATAAATATTCTTGGCATGTATTACATCCAATACACTGAGCAGAAGTTCAGCACAAAACTGAAGAGAAACATGCATTGTACCTGCTTTTCATACTTCCTGTCTTCCATAACGGTTCATTAGTTGCCTGTACATCTTTTAAAACTGCTCCTCTACTTACCTTCTTTCCTCCCTTAATTTAAGCAATTTTTTTTTTCTAATTTCATGTTTTGCCCATGAATATAGTTCTGATATTTCATAACACATAAGAGATCATCTGTTGGAACACAACGTTTATTAAGTTAAATGAGCAGCTTTACACCAAATTTTATAAATCGTAAAAAGTTTCAGTTCAGTATAGGCCATTGCATTATAGATGACACAGTTGAGAAATCCTGATACCGTGACAATGTTGACTTAAAGTGTGAAAAATATTTTTATCTCCTATTTTGTTTACCCCAGCATTCACATCTGAAACTTAATGGACAGGCTGAAGTCATCCACAACACCAATAACAACATCCCTCACTAAACACTTTCTTTCTTTCTTTCCTTCTTTCCTTCTTTTTCTGTATCTCTTCTCTCTATTCATTTTAATTTAATTTTGGTTGCTAGCAATTATAAAAAGAATTAATATATGAAACACTCCTCTCAACTGTCCAGATTTTTGCAGAATGCCCAGATTTTTTTCTCATATATTTGGTGTGTTCCTCATAAATGTTGTGATTTTTCTGGATTTTTTTGGCAAATCAGTGAGGATTGAATTCACTAAATACGGACAAGCATTTTGGTTTCAGACTTCATATCCTTCAGAAAATGTATGGTAACACAAGACCTTTTATTCTAGCAACTTTTAAAGTTTATAAGTGCAATATTAAACATTTATCCCTATTTTAGGGCTTTCTCTTGTCATTATTTTTGAATTTGTCCAAATTTTTTGTGTTGAGGTTGAGAGCTTTTATACAAAAATGAAATGTGGGTTCTACAGTACATAAAGGAAAAGGTTAAATACAAAAGGTAACACAAATGATAACAACCTTCTAACAAATTAAGCATGACAAATATCAGATGCAATAATGATATGGTAAAACGGACAAGAAGTCACTGTAATGCTGTTTTGCCTGTAATCTTGCACATAAATCAATTTTGTCGACACCTCTTGCACGAATCATAAATGTCATTAGAATTTTTTACAATTTAAGTAAAATATTAAAATATCAAGTTTACCCAGTAGTTATGAAATTATACATGATAAGCAACCCCTGTGGCATATTGCCACATGTCTGGTAAAGTATAATTCCAGCATTAGTTGACGTGATAAGAATCATGACCGTTGAGGGTCCAAGAAGTGACCATGAATTTTCTCTCCACAGGCCCGCTTAGTCTCTCTTGTTCCATAGGCTATCACATACTCTGTATACTCATCCAGGTTAATTTTCTGGTCTAGTCTAGCTGCCTCTTTGAATATATTCCAGTCCGTGCTTTCAAAGCAGTCATGGAGTGCTGAGACTGCTTCCTCTAGCCGCACCCTTATTTGTTCCCTGGATGGCTTTCATCCGATTAACAATGGCCTATATGCTGGTAGTAGCATAATGGAGAGATGATCTGAGTTACCCAGATGTGGATGAGGTACTGCCTTATATACTAGCTTGACATTGGTGTAGACCTTATCCAGAATTTTCTCTTCACTCATTAGAAAGACCACATGTTGGAAGTAATGAGATAAAACTGTTTTCAGATTTGCTTGACTAAAATCACTTCCTATTATGTGAGCAAACTCTGGATTCTGGTTTTGCATCTCATTGATTGACTGGTAAATTATATTCAGTTCCTCGTTGGTATTGGCTCTGGGGAAAATATCCCTTGGCAAACAGAAAGGTCTGCATTTCTATGACATAAACTCAATATTTTCAAAGCAATGTTTAGTAACAAACTTACAGTGGGTACACCAGTTATTGTTGACATAGATACAGATACCCCATCCCCTTGACTTTCTGCAGAGTGCTTGGTTTTTGTCTACTCTAAATAACGCAAGCCCTGCTACATAGACTGCATTATCTTTTATATTATTGTTTAACCATGTTTCAGTAAACATAAGTACACAGCTGTTCTCACTGTGCTATGAGTGGTTATGTAGTCCATTTTGCTATCCAAGGAGTGAACATTGGCCAGGAGAAAAGATGGGAGTGTCGGCCTGTATGGATTAGCTTTTAACCTGGCAGAGAGTCCAGCACGAGATCAGTTCTTTGCTTTTGCATATCTTTTCCTTCTTTTAAACTTCCTGTATGTGGTATCAGACAGCTTTGCATAAACAAGGTAATCTGGACCATGTTTGAGTAAAATTCCTAGTATTGTGGAGTGTTGTAGGCCTCACAGGCCCTGCAGACAGCAGCTTATCAATCCTTCTGCACTGTCAGCATAGGTGCCAAACTTCCAGTAAGCTATGTCATGACTTAGTTTCCTTCTTTATTTGCCCCAGATTCTATTCTTTTCAATAATTTTAACATAAAAAAGACAAATAATGCACATTTTCCTGTTGAGCCAAAGCAGCCGCTGCCACCCAGGGCACTGCCATTTTTTGTTTTTTCCACATATCACATACTATAACATAGTCATACATACTAATATCTTTCCATCATGCTCTTCAAAATTCTTTTCAAAGTATTATCCAAATAATTTAAATAATAGTGTATAACTCAGAGAGAGTCTTTTAGATAGTTTTTCCTGATTTCCACATTCTGCACTAAGAGTGTACTAAAACAGACTTAGAATGGTTATTTTCCTTACTACTACGTGATTCATGATGGGTTTAATAAATAAGGATTAGTGACTTAAGAAAAGCAACAGAAATAATTTTACAAGATTACTTTAAATGAGGAATAAAAAAAAGTAGTTGTAGTGGAGGACAAGCTCCCTCTGCATCTCCTTACTTAAATATTGTAAATCCATTGCCATGCAGGTGCAGGAATGGGAAAGCAGAATTCTGGGGAAAAGGTCTCTGGCATATAAACCATAGTAATTTGTGCGGCAAACAAAATTATGTCTGCATTTCAAAACACTGTAAGTTTCCACCAACCAAAATAAATAAATAATTAAATGAATAAATAAAAAAAAAAATCTCTACAGAATTACAATTATTAATAGTAAGGAGCAAACAATGCAAATTAATGAAATCACATTCAAATTTTGTGGAAACTTATCTCTAAATTTTGGTTCTGAGTACAGTGATATGGTTGAAATTTTATTTAGTAAAACTAAATACCTCCAATAAATAATGTTTGGCAATGCCACACGATAAGACATCATTAGCATTCTTCCTGAGATTCCTGAACACTTGTTCAGTAACCTTCTGCCTCCTTTTGTTTCAGAAGCTAAAGAATATAAAGGCCCAGTTTAGAAACAATAATCACAGTCCTTGCATTTTAAACATTTTGGAGAATCATTAAAGAAGCCACTGGTATGTAATGAAACGGTAGGCACTGCTGATAACTACTTGTGTCTCTGTTAATTAACTCTGTCTCTCACTGTACTTGGTCCCCAGTACCTAGTTTAGGAGTAACACAATTTTTCTTGAAGCAGTATAAGTGAGACAAAATTACGTTTCCATAAAAGGACTGGAGCTTATTGAAACATTTGTCTTCATGCAGTGTTGTAAAATTTGCACAGTGTGGAAATTGAATACTAAACATTTTATTTTCCAATACTTCTCACAGCATTTCGACCACAGAGAAGAGAAGATAAGCAAGTGGAATTAATGCCCTATTTCCCAGGTTATACAGAAGAGCTATTAAGGCAGATATATGTCTTCAACCATATGTGAACTGAGAAGACTGTTATAAAGCTGTAAATGAAAAAGAAAGACAGTACTGGACTTTCTCATCAGGTATGCTTATCCAAAATGACTTTTGCTATGCACACCATCACTTACTTTGAACAAGGTCCATGACCTAGTCCTCTCACCACAAATTGTCTTTTTAAGTTTGTAATTAATTTTTACTTTATTTACATAATTTTGTCATATTTTAATTTGATATTATTTCCATTGAAGAGACAGTGTGGCCTTACTTTGTTTTCTGTTCTGCAAGTAGTTGCCAATTAATGACAGCGTTATTTACTGTGGACTGTTAAATGTATAGTTTTAATGAATGGAAAAAGTAATGAAGGACTGAAACTAAAGACACTAGCTAGGTACTTGTGCAGCAGATAATACTGGCACTTGCTACAGGCTGATCTTGCACCACATGCTTTGCTAGGTGTGGTGCAGTTGTGACATTCTTCACAAAAAGCTGCTGTTGGAAATGGAAATGCATCTGGATAACAGTTGCTTGAATATCAGGTACTTGCTAGTGGTACAAGTTCTTCATTTTAATCAAGATCATCATTGATATTTGCTTAAAAATAATCTTTGTGACTCCATGGGAACTTGGGGGCATAGAAGTAATTCTAGGAGGTGATCACATGAACCAGAAGGTGCCTAGCCATATACCCCTTTAGGGAGACAAACTTATAGGTTCTTGCCACCCTTTACAAGCACTGAATAGTGCTTTCCTCCCACACTGAGCAGGGCTATATATGATAACCTGGGTGCAAATTTATATTTACCCATCCAATCGTCAAGAATAGCCTTAAAGCCTGGACAAAGTAGTACTTGGAGTGGAAAGGTATTCCATATGCTGGGAATATGTTGAGATAGGAACCTGTCACTTTAGCAAGTCTTGTTTATTTGTTGGTGTGGATTGAGGTCTGGCGTTTGTGGAGACTTTGGTTTTGTGAAGAAATAGGAGGGCACATTGGACTGAATCTTTTACAGCTCAAAAAGCGAGACACAGAGCACATTGAAGCTGCTGGTGGGCTACTAAATCAATGCAGAATTTTGCTAACCTACCAGGTTAGTTGAAGGAATCTTTTACTTTTCCTGGTTAAAAAACACTAGGGCTTTTCGAGCTGAGCAGTATGCTTGGATTCGTAGATACCACAGGGGTGATTGTATTCTATGATGCTTTTGATAAGGAAATACTTAAATAATTCCCTTGAAAATTGACTGAGCTACATACAGGGATTTCCTCATTATGGTGGAAACATGATGACTTAATGAAAAAAAGTTGACCACATAAATACCCAGGCCTCATGTTGTCATATCTGTCTGAGTAGGAGAACCACTTATAAAGTATGAACTATATAATTAGCTATTTTTTGCCATATGCTAGTATTCTGCATTTTTCTGCATTCATTTTAAGACCATTTTCAGTAAACCAAGTATGTGCATACCTGAGCCTTTGTTAGAACAGTTTCATTTCACTGGTTGAGCAGATAGCAATGCTGAACTTTTAGTCACCATCAAAATCGGTCAACCACACTTCTGGAATATTGGCTTGGGTGTATGGAAAATAAATGCTAAACTGGGGAGATTACAGCACTAATCCCAGTAGTAGCCTCTTAATTACAGTTTTATGTTTAGAGAAGGTTTCAGCAACTTTTACTTGGGATCTGTTGGATAACTATTTTCAGTCTAAAGCTAAAACATTGGGGTTTATATTTAGTTTGTTTAATTTTAAATAATACCTCAAATGGTGGATATTGTCAAAAACTTGGTTAGCTCAAGTTAAGCACCTTGCATAGAGTGACTATTGACTGCAAACTCTGTAAATTCCTTAATAGCAATTTAGTAGGTTCAAGAGAGAGGATCAGCCATTCACTATGGAAACTGTTAGGTCTCTTGATCAGTTAAGATACCAGTTTGCATGAATGAGTTATGGTGGGATATGCTCACTGACTTTGCATATAGTACTGGTGAGACACCTGGGTCTGGAGATGAGCCACCAGTTTCTACAATAAGTCACAATGACTATTCTCCAGGCATGAAGCACAAACACTAGGGATAGGTTGAGGCTGAACATTTTAAGTAGAGCCTTGGTAGTGCATAGCTGGCACTGTTTAGAATGACGTCTAGTATGTTACCAGGTCCTGTAGAATTAATTGTTAGCCTTTGACAAAAGACTCTAAGACTCATTCAAAGGTGATTTCCTGGGAAATTACATTTTCAGTTATGGTAAGGGATACAGTGCAGGTCGGTGGGGATATGTTAGCACTAAATGTTTCAGATATATTGGCTAGATACTTGGAATCAGAACATGTGATATTATTATGGGTGAATTCACTACATAGCTGGAGATCATTCCTTAATGTCCTGATGTAACTGAAGAATGATTTCTAGTTCTGTTTATCTGTAGCAACCTTAAGTTCTTACTCTGCATTACATTTTGTAATAGTTTTCTTCTTATAAGCATGTTTCAGTGTAGTTTTGAGATACAGGGATATGGATTTCTTAGATTTCATTATTTCCTTCTGTTGCTGTACAGCTTATTAAGATAAGAGCTCCAACAAGGAGGTCTATTTATGAATTTAACATTAGATTCAGGGTGGATGGGAATGGAATTTTCTATGTAGCTGTTAAGGTGCTGGTAAAAATTGGAGGTGAATTTGACAGGCCTTTCAGAGATGAAGAGATGCAAGGTACTGTACAGGCAGTTGCTCTGTTGGTAAACACCAGATGATGGATATTACAGTTTACAATGCATATTTTTATTATTTGCTGCAGTACATTGGCATTAACAAAGTCTAGGAATTACTATTTGTAGTGATGTAAGTTTACCTGTCAATTCTTGGGTAACTGAAATCCCCAGGCAAAACTGTATTTTTTTGATATTTAACTTCTCATTGATGTTAAGGTAATTTCCATGATCTTTGATGGGGTTCTGTATATAGCAAGGAAGTAATAGATTTGTTCAGGATGATTTGCATCTTAAGGAGATGCAAGTTAGAGTTACAGGTAACCTGGCATGAAGTAATGGCATTTGTAAAAAGTACAAATACTACCCAGCAGTTGCCCAAGAAATGATAGGCACTAAACCCTGGAGTTGAGGGAGTGACATCATTTGATTGAAAGCATGTTTCAGTAGCTACAGAAATATGAATAGATTAAGTTACAGGAATACTTCATGTTTGGTATTCATTCTGTTCAGACTTCTAGCTCAGAGTATTGCCACTATGGTAGGAGTGTCCACTAGAGATACTTTGCCTTAAAAATGTGCTATGGGGCATCACAGGCTTTAGCCATTATTCAGAAGCCCTGATATCAGAGGTATAATATATAGGTTCATAGGTTCATAGGTTCATACTAGGCTATCTGCCCGAGGGCATTTATAAGCCTAGCTGAAAAGAAAATCATATCTACCAACTCAGTTGAAAAGAAAATCATATCTACCAACTCATCCAAGACTGAAATATTCTGGACCCCCTTAGAATGGCACCAGCAATTTAATCAAATGTTAAGAGCATTCATCTTGTTTTGGTATCTGGTTGTCATTTTTGGTGAAGGCAGGTTACTACTCATGACCATTGCTTTTCGTGCCTTTAACACATGTAGAATAAATTCTATCAAGTCACTCTGCATATTCCACTGGATGGAGCATGACACTGAATTGTTGTGGTTCATTACAACTTAAAGCAACATGCACTTATGAAGTATGTCAGGCTGATTTTGAGGATGTCAGCCTTTTCACATTCCTTATGGAAAAGCATGTTACTTCTGTGACAAACTGCTTTCATAGTGGCATTATGATGTCTCTTGAAATACTTTCTTATTGCTGGACACCAGAAAGATAAATGGTGGTAATTATTAAATGTTTTTCTGCCAGTGAGACAGTGATTTATCACAAACATTGAAAGATATACTGCCCTCTCTGTGTTCTCTGACTCGTTGATCAGAATGATTTTATACAGAATAACACGAGCCATTACTTTCCTTATCACATTTTATTGGCCCAATGCTTACAATACGCCCCAAAGTGATTTATCATAATGTTGTTTTGCAGCAATTCTAGTGTATCTCTATCAGTAATGAATGGTATTAGAAGGTCAGTCAGCAACAGCAGTACAAGCAATATGAGTTTCAAAGGCTTCCTTGATGTTGTTGTTGCTGTCTTTCGGCTTTTTCCTGGTTAGGGGTCGCCACAGTGGAATTCCGGTCCGCGAATGATTGGCAGTGGATTTTGACGAACGCCGAGGTGCCAGCTCAACATTCACCCTTCAATGAAGGCATGCCCATTTACACATGTCTTTCGAACGCCCACCCAACCGCGGGGAGGACATGCAGACTCCGCACAGAAGGCACTCCTCGCACTCCAGCCGAGAATCAAATGGGAGAACCTCTTGCTGTGAGGCAACAACGCTACCGCTGCACCAGATACTCTGACCAAATTAGTGGACTTGGTCTGCATGTAGCACAGAGGCAATAAGGAGACAGTGTTATGTCCATCCCATTTCTAAATTAGGACTTCATGAAATTAACACCATTTTTCTAAAAGTAATGTCATGAAATTCAAGATTCCTTAATGTCTTGATTAGGGAATCATACATAAAAGTAATGTTACGTTGTGCTCTTTCAGACAAATTGATTACGACCGGGGAAAGGACACAATAATGTGCAAATCAATCTATTGACGCATGAATGAGGGATTTGCAGATAGACATTCATCATTGACATCACTGCTAACTGTTTGTCCCTGTCAGCATTAGTGCTAAAAATACATCATCACTATGACTCCTTAGTCTGTGTTTCACAGTCAGACTCTTCATTGTATTTAAATGAGGAAATTGAGGAAGACAAGTGTTTCTATTTACACGTATAGTATTATTTTTCAGTGGAGAATGATAGCTAACTTTTCCTCGTATCAATATCTTTTCTGTCATACAGTAATCTAGATATGTTATTGTGGGAACCTGTTGAATCATCAAGTATAGATGAAATAAGTTCTGCAATTTAATGTCCAATGGCAACCTTCTTCCTTCTTTCGAGGGGTTGAACTGGTTAAAATCGTTTGCATATCTTGTGTGAAGCAGAAATCAGGTAGCGCAAAATGTGGTCCTTGTACACTAACTATTTCACAAAGATGCTAAAACGATTTTCAGAATAATGATACAATGAAAATCCTGCAGCTGTTCAATCTTTTCTCAGTACATGTAAAGTTATTAAAAAAAAACTACTTTCAGAAACTTACAATTTCACCACGTTAAAAAATATGTCGTTAATAAAAAGACTAAGAAACTATTCCTTCCTGGGGTGTTATTCAGCTCCAATTATGGGGAAGTACTTTCATTTTGTGAATGTTAGGCCCTGGCTTCTGTTAGTTACAGTACTAGAATGTGATCAGAATGATGCTTCTGACAGGATGTGGGCAGGACGGGGAATAGCAGTCAGTCTCTGTTCACTGAATATAGTAGATTAATTTGGCACAGGCCCACAAGCCATAAGTGATGATGATGATTTTTTTCAGGTTATATTTCAGAAACAGTATGGTAAGTTTTGAAAACTGAATGTTCTGCTTTCAGGTTTTGGCCATTTGGTTGAATTTGTCTAAATTTTGAAGGATTGCTGCTTGGAGAATTTCCACATACCGTCATGGTTCAAAATTCCTGGCATTGATTATATTATGAAAAAATGGAGCAGTGTATGTAGATTCTGTGAAGTGTTTGGTGGACGTTGACAATCATAGGCAACATTATATTTTCTGTTCCACTGCTGACAACTTCAGGTTAATTTATGTAGTCAACATACAGCGAGAACCACTGTCACCTTGGTTTTGAAGCCACCATTTGGCTCAAAATCTGTCAATTCATCAGTTTCTAGCACAGAATGGTGAATATTGTGTATTTACTATATGTTGCATTATAGCTATCTGCAGTACCTAAAGAAAAAATGGTAAATTCAAAGGATTTAGAACTTATTAGTGAAATCAGTCCAGAATACTAGTTCGTTCAAATCATAGCTAAAGCTTCATTTAGTAAATTAATAGATTTGCTTGTGTACATCTCCAGGATAGGCTCTACTCAACCTAGTCACCAGACTGATACTGCTGAGCACTTTTTAATCATGAGCTTTATGCCTACCAACAGTGTAACAGTAAAGAACATTTAATGCTCTTGTTTATACACACCCTCACACATTCTCTATTACTCTACCCTTATTGCTCACTTCTCACCAACACAGTTTAGATTTTAGTACTTTCCTTGTAGTAAAACTGTCTTAGTAACTTTTATGTCCCGTTACTAACTACTTCTGCACTTTTTTTCTATTCCAATGTTCCTTCATCTTACTCTATCACCTTATTCAACATATTCTATATTATTACCTCAATGTCTATTTCTGTTATTTTTCCTAACCCAATTATATCTCAAGTTCTTTACTTCTACTTAAATCATTTATACGCCCTCTAATTATATTATATTCTGTCTGATTTAGCCATTTTCAAATTACATTTTTATACTTTTTGTAACAATGTTTGTTTAGAATAACTGTTGTAAGTAATTTCATCAACACATACTAGCTAATGTGCTTATGTCTAGTATTTCTCTATAATTTCTGCCAGATATGCAAATGTCTGCATATTCCCACTCTAATTTTGCAAATTATTGTTTAATAGAGTGGTGGTGCTGCGGTAGCATTGTCGCCTCACAGTAAGACATTGTCCTGTTTGATTCTCAGCTAGAGCATCTTCTGTGTGGAGACATGCGTGAATGGGCGTACCTTCATTGAAGGTTGTGCTTCAGGGCCCGCAACTCGGCATGTAAAAAATCTACTGCCAATCATTAGCGGACCGGAGTTCCGCTGTGGCGACCCCTAACCGGGAAAAGCCAAAAGACAACAAGAAAAACAACAACAAGAGTGATTCAGAATTGTTTTGAAATAACTAGAGCTCTTCTCCCATGGTCTCCACTGGAAAGTGGGTTTTGTTTAAACCCTGTAAGTCTTTCTCAGTAAACAAAGGCAAGGTAGAAATAAATAACTAGATTAATAAATTAATAAAGAGTGAAATGAAGTTACTTTATCATTGAAATACTAACAGTGTGAAACAGATTTCTGTTTCTAATTATGCATATATTAACATTTGCATTTAACACTTCTACAATTTTAAGTCATATACATGACCAGTAACATCATCTATTTTTATCTTCTACTTTAATTAATTTTATTCTCTCAATTTTTTTTCTTGACTGTCTCTATTCCTCTCTTTCTTTACTTCCTCACATCCTTCTTTGGCTTTCTTTCTTTCATTCCATCATTTCTTCCATTTTCTTCATTTCTTCTTCTTTCTTTCCTCCCTCCCTTCTTTCATGCCTTTTTTGTTTCCTTCTTTTCTGCTTCTTGCTCCTTCTTCACTTTCTTTCTTTCCTCTCTTCTTTTCATTTCTTTGTTTCCTTTTTCATATATTTTCTTCATTTACATTTTTTTCATTTTCTTTCCTTTGTATCTCCATTTCTTTACTTTGTTTCTTTCTTACCTTCAAGACTTTCTTTGCTTTCTTCTTTTTCTTTCATTCTTTCTTTCTTTCTATATTTTTGCTTTTATTCTAGCTTTGTTTTCTTCCTTTTCTTTCTTTTATTTTGACTGTCTCACTTTCTGAGATCTTAATTAAACACTGGTTATAAGCAGAATTAAATAGTATGAACTTGTACAATGGGCAGGCAGGATCTGAAGTACCTGAAGTAAAAAGTAAGTGCAAACAGAGAATAGAGCATTGAGGAACTTTCATTTTAACAAGGATGAAAGAAGAGAGCCATTTGACAGGTTGATATCTTTCATATAGGTAGTTAGAGAACCATAAAAGAGTTGGTTTGGAAAGGCCAAGAGAGGACTTCTGAGTCAGAAGTTTCTCATGTGACTCTGTGTTAAATGTTTTTGAGAGCTGTAGAAAAACAGAGAGATAAACTTTCCTTGTTCCATAGCTTTACTAATGGTGTCAGAAAATATGAGGAGAGCTGTGGTGGTGCTATAGTCTGGTCAGAATCCATGTTGTGCTAGAGTTGGGAGTTAATTTTGAAAGAGGTACTGAAGGAGTTGCTTATGAATACACTTTTCTAGGATCTTAGAAAAGGGGGACAAGATGGCCTAAAGTTAGAAATTTCAGAGGAATTACCTCCTTTATGGAGGGGAATGATGAAGATGTTTTCCACAGGGCAGGGGCATGGCAGTCTTGAATAGATTTGGTAATGAGAATTGAGACTTGATATGCTATAGGGTCTACAGTGAGCTTAAGCAGGGAAATCAGCAGGAGGAGATCAGAGTTTAAGTTTCTTTAGTGACTTTTAACATTTGATGTAGAGACAGGTTGGAGACTGAAGGCATGGATGTCGTAAATGTCAGGACTAGTAGATATTTGAGGTAGATTAAATGGTTGGGGGTAGAGAGGTTATGATGTTGATGAAAGTGGTAAATCTGGTAGCTGTTTCTGAGGGGGATAAGTCTAGATAGGGGGTTGGTAAAGAAGGAGAGCCAGGCTGAAAAAAATTATTAAATGAGCTCCAGAATTCCCCTGGATTTTTTAATATTTATTTGTTTATTTATTTGACATTTGTTGACTGGGTTGGTCCAGCTGGGCCACAGTCCTTTTTCAGTGGAGTCCCGGGGAGAAAAACTCCACAAATACATAGCTACTACAAATACATCAAAGCATAGTTATATAAAACAAGATTTACAAAATTTAACAAAATTAGAAAGTAGAGAATAAGACATAAGATTACTAATAGCTTCTAAGACATCTCAAATCTATAGACTTATTGCAGTACACAGTAAATATTGCAGAAATAGAAATGTTCACATTGTTTTAATTCAGTTCAGTTGAGAGGCAGACATAGCAAAGAACTAGTTAGGTACAATAATTTGTGTTTATGTCTATAGTTAATTGGAGGTACAAGATGGAGAGGAATTGAAGAAGTAGGAGTAATACAGAGACATTAGGTGGAAGAGAAAGGGGGTAGGGGATACAGGTAAAGGAGGAGTGTGATTCAGGGTAATACTTTTTGTCTTGGTGAATTTGCTTCTTGGTGAGGTGGTGCAACTCCTTGCATTAATGTAAGGTTTGAGGGGTTTTATCTTTGAGACATTATTTTCTTGCTTTGTCAACTTTTTGCATGAGAGGCCTAGTAGAATAACAACCAGTTGGTTTGAGTATTTTTTACTTCATTTCTAGTAGGATCAAGGATATTTAAAGCATTCATCAATATATTGTTTAACTTGACATAATCATCTAGGGGTAGAGTTTTGAGTGGAGGCCAGTTGACAGATTTTAGTAGATTATTGAGTGTATCAGGATGAAAGTTAGACAGATTTCAGGTAGATTGGTATTGCTGTTTTTCTACTTGGTGGCCTATTTGTCTATTGATGAATATAGGGTGGGAATATAGAACCCTTAAGATAGCATACCTGCTGTGGTCAGAGCCAAATATCCAGTCAGGGATAGAATTTTATTATTCACTTTGTGAATTGAGTAGGCGAAGAGATCAGATGTTTGAACCCATAGAAGGTAAGACTATTAGTTGGGCTATTAGATGTCAAAGATAACAAGTCAATGTTAACAGCACCTTAGATACTGTTTTCAATAGTGATATTTGTCATTATCCAGCAAAATCTTTCTGTTAATAAGCTAATATTATTACCTGGTGGTATGTAGAGGACAACTATACAAAGCTTCTTTTGTTTATTAGCATTGAGAAGAGAGAGAAGTTGTTCTGTATTTTGGAAGACTGGTATGTTAGTTTTCAGGGGTAAGAAACTTAGACAGTTATTATATAGAATTGCAACATCTCCCCCATTTTTGTGTAGTCTATCACATTTAATTATACTGTAACTAGGGGAAAGGATTTCAGAACCATTTTATGTTTTTTAGCCATATTTAGATAATGACAGTAATATCTGGTGAGTATGCTCGTACACCTGTAAATTTGTTTAGAATACTTAATGGAAGTAAGAAAAAGTTTTGTGGATGTTGTATAGGAGTCAGTGGAAGAGGATGGTGGAATAGGTGAGGCTGGGGGGATGGAAGTCACCGCAAAAAGTCATTTTAGAGAAGAGATGATTAGGATTAGTTTTTTTTCTGTAAAATATATGAATTTATTACAGATTATGTCAAAGTGAACTGAATGTTTAGATGTTTTGTATATGAAAAGGTGAGTAGGTTGGGTATTAAATAAATCTGAGGAAATAGATATGAAGGAGGTTTTAACCTGAGTATAGGTAAGGTGACTGGTAGTGTGTGAGTATCATTGTAGGAAGTAAAGTGACATAAAATAAATAGTAAAAATGTGAAGATGCAAAAGGATAACATGATATATAGAGAGGACAATGGAGTAGTTAAGAAGAGATTATAGCTTAATGAAAAGGAAACTATGTTAAAGGAGAAGGAAGGAAGATAAGGGGAAATAGAAGAGATTCCAGGCAGGGTGATCCCTTATTATGAAGATGGAGAAAGGTTAAAATTTTAATATAATATAGTCAGTTAGGCAAATGTTGAATACACCATGGTATTGTAGGGTAAAATTGTGAATTAAAGGTCATATTAGGAGTGGGTGATGTGTATGAAAGAACTGATGACACACTGAAAAGTTAAAAGTCTGTCATCTGCTTTGGAGCTGGTGACATTTTTTGATATGCATCTGTTAATTGGATAATGTATTTTACACTGGTACCTTGAAGAGTCTGAATTTTTTTTTGAGACCTTACTATAGATTTTCTAAAGTAATGTTCTGAAAGAACACTGCTGAAGTTTTCAGATTTTCTGAAGTACTGCTGTGGTTTTGAGGTTCTTTGCGACTTTATTGTAGATTTTCTAAGTAGTGTTCAGAATGAACACTGCTGCTCTGCAGTCTGCTCTGTAGAACACACGTCATCTGAGTGCTTATAAGGCTGCTATGGGATTTTGGGATTTACTTTAACTATTGCCTCTCCCATCAATGGTGGCTTGCCATTCAAAGAATTGATATGACTCTACAATGCTTATATGAAATAGAATGAACTGGAATGAAAGTCTTTATTTAATTACCCAGAACTGTACTGAACAGGTCCTAGTCTCTCCTTTATCTGCCAAGTCTTTATGTACATTTCAGAATAAAGTCTGCTAACATTGTAGTTCAGTTAAGAATGCTTTACTATGTACGGTGAAGGTAGATTTGAACAAAATCCAAATACTGTTTCCAAAACAGTGCTGATAAACTGAAATAGTCCTCTTTATTCATATTCATCATATTCTTTTCCCACTGAATAGTATAAATAATATTCTGGAATGCTGGATATTTGACCTGAATGTTACATACTGGAATGCTGATCCGACTTCTGCAATCATACTCAAGTATCTGTATTGCAAAGACTTTCTACGTATCAGTCCAAATGAATTAACTTAACTAACTGTGTTTGAAGTATTTCCTTATAATATACACTCCTCTCTTGCATTGGTTCCCTGTTCTTACTCATGACTGAAGATAAATTTAAAACGATTAAAAGTGCATTCACTGAAACTGTATACGCACTGTAAAGGCCTGCTATAATATGACTGCCTTTCTAGACTTGAACTGTATTTTTGTACATTTAAATAATATCTGATCTTACAGTGTATAATAAAAGGTTTGTGGTCATTCTGTTTTCTGTCAATATTATGAAAGGAAGGGTAATGTTGAAGAAAGACTTGGTGAGGAGAAAGTTCTGAATATTGTACAAGTGGAAAAGAGCAATAAAAGTATAAATTGTAAAGTTAGAATAATACATAACAGTAAATTAAATGAGAACATAGAGAAGAAAAAGTGTGGAGGAAGTTTATATAAAATTGTAAAGAGTTTGTGTGAATGGTATTGGATAATGAGGTAATAGTGGGGATTGGTGGGTCTAGTAGGAAGAGGAGGTGATAGGAATTAAGAAGGGGAGGGGGATATGTTTAGCATAAATTTAGATAAGGAGGGCATGGGTGGGAATTGGTGATAGAGGAAGAGAGAGGAACATAGTGAACTTGAGCATAGCGAGGGAGAAAGGAGAGTGGTAGAACCCCTCACAGAGGTATTAGCTCAAGACAAACAATCAGTGACAATGGAAGTGAGGGAAAGTTTGAACAGCAGTGTGAGTGGTTTTGCTAAAATAATGTTAGCAACTCAACAGGGCAGTGTCCAAGAGAAAGATTTAAAAAGTTGCTCATGGGTAAGAAAGCCATATGTATTAAAGTGAAAGGACTTTAACACGCCCAAAGTACATTAACATATGAAGTGTCCTTTTTCTTTAGCAGTAGCACTGGCTGTAAGTTCAGTGACACACATGGTTTTAGCAGCTTATCTAGTGGCTGTCTTATATATTGTCAACTCTGGAAAATATTTTTGCAAGCTGCAAATTTACCTAGCAGAAGAGAGATAATTTTATGCGGAAAGATGATGAAACCAATGACTTAAAGACTGGGTGAAAGGGGCAATCTTGCAAGCCTTGAGCAGCTATGTTCCTGTATGTGTGAAGGTGGTGGTGGGGAGCTTTGGCACATGGCTGACAAATTATAATGACAGAGTTAATTATGGTAAAAAGACTCATAACCTTTGGGGTATTTCATTGATTAAATGTTAGAAAAGACTCTAAAAATAATGTACTCTATTTCCTGTTGTCACTGTTTCTTGATTACCGCATTGATGGTGCCTTTACAAATAACACTCAATTTGATGTTAGGATGCCAGAGATTGAGATAAGCCTCTTCTTACTTTTTATCTAAACATATGCGTTTCCCTGCCTCTTAAATTACTTTCTAAGTTCCCGCATGTTGCACAGGCTCCCTTTAATAACAGTGAATGTTCAGATGAAGAGGCTAGTACTATATCTGTTGATATTGCTTGTTCATACAGATCACATACTACCAAGATGAGTGTATGCCAGACATTACATAGGAGGAACAGTGAAAGTCTCTGATTTTCTTTTCAGTGGAACACTAATCAAAGATATTGGGAAGTGAGATTAATAAGTTGCACTTATTAATGCACTGAATAAAATGAGTGGAAAAATAAACCGTAAAGTCTAAACCAAAATCCAAGAAAAACGGCTGTGTCATCATACAGGGTGTATATCCAAAGTAGTATTTATTGAATAAATTACACAAGCGCTTTCACCCTAACTTAATTGTAGGGCTTTTTCAAGTGTTAAAACAGTATCACAGTCTGTTGGCGCCTTTTTTGAGCTCAGGTATTTAAAGATGGCTAACAGACTGTGATACTGTTTTAAAACTTGAAAAAGCCCTACAATTAAGTTAGGGTGAAAGCGCTTGTGTAATTTATGCAATAAATACTACTTTGGATATACACCCTGTACGCGACACAGCCGTTTTTCTTGGACTTACTAATGCATTTCCATCATGTTCTTCAGAATTCTTCTCAGAATATCATCTGCATTATTTTAATAATACTATATAACCCAGGAGAGTCAGGGCCAGGGTGGTGCAGCAGTTAGCATTACTGCCTCCCAGCAAGAGGTTCTCTGGTTCAATCCTTGGCTGGGGTGCCTTCTGTGCGGAGTCTGCATGTCCTCCCTGTGGTTGCGTGAGTTTCCTCCGGGGGCTCTGGTTTGCGCCCACATCCCAAAGAAATGCTGTAGGTGGATTGGACACTCTAAAATTGGCCCTAAGTGTGAGTGCGTGCATGTGTGTGCCTTCTGTGGAAGGTTGGGCGCCGGGCTGGCAACCTAACACCGTAAAACTCCACTGCCAGTCATGAGCGGACAAATGATCTGCTGTGGCGACCCCTAACCGGGAAAGGCCAAAAGAAGAAGATATAACCCAAGAGAGTCTTTAAAATAGTTTCCTAGATTTTACCTTTCTGCTTACTTGAAATATCTATTTTTCTTACTGCTACTTGACACATGATGGGTATAATAATGAAGGATTTGTGACTTAAAGACTGCAATAGAAATAATTTTACAAGTACCAACCCACCAAAATTGATTGCTATAAATGTGCAATAAAAATATAGTTTTGATGGAGGGCAAGCTCACTCAGCATTTCCTTCTCTAAATATGTGAAATCCATTGCTATGCAGGTGTAGGGTATGGGTAAGCTGAATTCTAGGGAAAAACTCTCACATACCGTACCGTACCACATACCGTACCACTTTGCTGCGGCAAACCAAACTGTGTCTGGAATTCAAAACATTGAAATTATCCCCAACCAATATATATAAGTAAATAAATAAATAAATACATAAAATATGTACAGAAATCAAACTATTAATAAAAAGAGCAAGCAATACAAATTATTGTAATTACTATCAAATTTGTTGAAAAATCACCTGTAAATGGTTCAGAGTCCACTGATGTGGTTGATACTTTATTTAGTAAAATTACATCTCCAGTAAATAATGTTTGACACTACCAGAAGATGTGACATCATTAGCCTTCTTCCCGAGATTCTGCCTCCTTTTGTTTCAGAAGCTAAAGTATATAAAGCCCCAGTTCAGAAACAATGACCAAAGTCATTGCATTTTATACATTATGGAGAATCATGAAAGAAGCCCTTGGAATGTTAGGCACTGCTGATAACTACTTGTGTTTCTGTTAACTGGAATTGTCTCTTGTGTTACCTGATCAGTTATTTGAGGAGTAACAGATTTTTCCTTGTACTAATGAGGCAAAACTACTTTTGCATAAAAAGATTGCATCTTACTGAATCATTTGTCTTCTTGCTATAAGCTTATTTTTTCTTTTTCACAGTATAACAAATTGTATATTAACTATATTATTTTCCATTACCTCACACTGCATTTTGATCATGGAGAAGAGAAGCACATGGAAATAATGCCCCGTGCCATATTTTATGGAGAGCGGCTATCTAGGCCGATGGTGAATATTGTATCTTTACTATGTGTTGCATTAAAGCCATCTACAGTATGTAAAGAAAAAAGGTAAATGCAAAGGATGTAGAACTTATTAATGAA
The DNA here is from genome assembly GCF_019279795.1 of Protopterus annectens. Lineage (NCBI taxonomy): Eukaryota > Metazoa > Chordata > Ceratodontiformes > Protopteridae > Protopterus > Protopterus annectens. The sequence continues at coordinate 352,720,594 of NC_056749.1, forward strand.
ATCAATACAGAGTGCTAGGGGATACAAATTGCAGCTAAAGCTTTACTTAAGAAATAAATGGATTTGCTTGTGTACATCTCCAGGATAATGTCTACTCACAAAGCAGAAACCAGTGCCTATGAGCATAGAAGAACTACACCACATCAATACGATCCAACTAGACACTGTAGGGGTGCAGGTAGAAAAGCAACAAACAGCCCAGGAGACAGCACACAAGTTTATTAAATCCACTGTTTATCGCAAAACAAAAATGCTCACCCAAGTCAATGGACTGACATTTTATTACAGCCTAGCACTCTAGTCATGAGCTTTATGCCTACCCACTAGTCTACACTTAAGAACATTTAATACTCTTGTTTATACACATCCTCACACAATCTTGTTTATACACATCCTCACACAATCTCCATCTCCCTAGCCTCAGTGCTAACTGCTCAACAGTTCTCTTTATACTTCAATACTTTCCTGGTGGTAAAACTGTCTTAATAACCTTTCTGTCCCTTTTTACTAACTACTCCTGCACTTTTGTCTATTCCAATGTTTCTTCATCTTGCTCCATTACCTTATTCAGCACATTCTATACTATTGTACCAATGTCTATTCCTCTTGTTTTATCTATCCTAATTATATTGCAAGGCCTTTACTTCTTCCTAAATCTTTTATAAGCCCTCTAATTATGTCATATGTTGTCTGATTTAACCATTTTCAAGTTGCAATTTTTATCTGTATCAATGTTTGTCTTAGAATAAGTGTTGTAAGAAATTTTGTATTTATATACTGGTGTAGCCAATGTGGTTATGTATAATATTTTACTACAAATACTGCCAATTTTGAAAAATTAAAATTGTTTTGAAATATCTGGAGTTCATCTCTCCAGGCCTTCACTGGAAAGAGGTTAATGGTTAAAGTGAGTGACTCTTTCTCAAAAAATAAAGACAAAATAAAAATAAATACATAAATAAATAAATACACAGGGATGATCGGTAACTTTAACAGTGAAAGACTAACAGTGTGAAACACATTTCTGTTTCTAATTATGCATGTATAGACATTGATAACTGGCACTTATTTGGACAGTTTTAAGTCATATACATCTTTCTTTCTTTCTTTCCTCGCATCCTCCTTTGCTTTTAATTAATTCTGTCATTCCTTTCTTTTGTTTTTCTTCCTTTCCATCCTTCCTTCCATTTGCCCTTCTTTCCCTCTTCCAATTTAATTTTTTTCTTTTTTCTTCCCTTTTCTTTTTCTCACTCCTTATTGACTTTCTTTATTTCCTGTCTTACATTCATTTCTTTGTTCTGTTTTCATCATTTCCGTTCTCTTTCTTTCTTTTACTTTCCTTCCCTGTCCCTTTCTTTACTGTTTATTCCTTCCCGTCATTAGTTTATTGGCTTTTTCTTTCTTTTCCTAGGTTCCTTCTATTTCTGTTGCTCTTCCTTTTACATTCATTCTTTCCTTCCTTTTCTTCCTTTCATTCTGTTTGTCTTAATTTTTGCCTTCTTAATTAAGCATTGGTTTTAAGAAAAAGTAAATAGTATGATCTGTGTAAAAGGAGCAGGAAGGATAATCAGTCGAAAACAATCAGTGTACTGTTCTGACAGACAATGAGATGGCATTGTGGATAAGATCCTTGTAATGAATTAAGCATGACACATGAAGGACCTACTACAAGAATAAAAATAGTAGCTTGAGAGGAAATATCTGTGATTGCTGTTTTGCTTGTAGTTATTCATATTAATGTATTTGACATATTTTATTGACACATTTATGAGACTAAGTACAGTTTTTATGACTAAAGTTTAACATTAAAATATCAAATGTTCCTTGTAGTTATGATACAATAAAATCTGCTCATTTTGCACTTTGTCACATAGCTGACAAATTACACTCCCAAAGTTAGCTTAGGTCAACAGCCTCTCAATCTTTCCTGCCTTTCCTGCTTCTGTATTATCCTTTAGTTTGTGGACTTGAATAACCTCTGTTGTCTTGATGGATACAATGGTAGACCCCTAGTAAATGAAGTATGTGTCTTCTCACATTGCTATAACATTCTATACCCCCAACAAATAAGCACACACACACACACGCACACACACACGCACACACACACACACACACACACACACACACACACACACACACACACACACACACACACACACACACACACACACACACACACACACACAAGCACATCTTGCACTGGTTCCTTTTTAATAAATTTAAATATCAAGATGAAGGGAATAGTGCTATACTTTGTGATACTGCTTCCAGTTACAAATCAAATACTATCAAATTGTTTGCATATTAAATACTAGTTGTCCACTGAGCTGAGTCGTAAAACACACCAGATTGACTTTGTGACCTTTTATTATATAACAGTCAAGGACAACCAATAGTGATGCCATAAATAATTCATATGCAACATATCAACAAATGCAATAAAACCATCACCTCAAGCCAGTTGGTGTACACCTGCCTGTTCCAGCTTCCCCTTCAGAGAACACCAGGTGGATATTCCTAGCTACCTCAGACCTGGTGGTAAATCCATTTAACTCAAGCTTACAAACCACATACCCCTTGATGTGGCCAGCGGTCAAATCTGGAGTCAACTTAAGGAGAGTCGAGGTTGCTGAACAAGAACAGTGGTGAGCACAAGGAGGGATGAAGCTGTAATGCCGCCACCAACATGGCATGACATGCCATTCCTCCCAAACCTGCAGCCTCACAAATAAATTCTGGGTTATGGAATACAGTTAAACATTGAAAAATTTCTGAATAGCAACAACCATATCAAAATTAAACAAATCAAAACTCATGTTATTCAAATGAACATTGTCTAAATCATAGAAATCAGGTTCCAGTCTGTCAATATCTCTGTGCTCAACATGGAAACCAATGCTAAGCAGCCCACTTGACTCTGTGGGTGACAAAATGCCTGGCTCTCTCAATGGCACCAGACCTTCTAGCACCCAAGTGCATGATCTGTATGATGCCAGACCAGAAGAAAACTACCTTCAGATAAGATTCTGGCCAACAGTATTTTATTAGGGGGTTAAATCAGATTATTTCCCCTAAAGTGAATTATCGCAATACTGGGTAAACCTTCTTCCGTGGTAATCTTACACCATATTTCTCAAAATTGAAACCAACTAAGACCATGGAAAGCAAAAGAATGAACTGTCCAATGGTTGCTATCAAAGGAACTTTAGTGGCCAGCTGGGTGGGCCAAGGATTAAATTGATAGTCTCTGAATAAAAGAATATCCCACAAGCTAAATGACCTCCTTCCCTGCAACAGAAACAAAAAAGAATGCCTGATGTAAGACAAAAAGGCATCAGAGTGCCACCTTCTCATTCTTTGAATGACCTGCACAGAGCACCCTTCCATGGCCATGCCTGAGGTAGGACCGATCCAGAAGGAATGTGATGGGTAATCTTGTGGGTGAATTCCTTTCCCTGTCAAGGCCTGCCTAAGAAATGCATTAATTTCTGATAGGTTAAAAGGCCTGCCCAAGGCCAATACAGAAAACAAGCCTGACCTTTTCTCTGAAGGGGTAATATTAACTAGCAAACTGACACTGACCCAATGCATGGGGCAAGTGTCTAGCCATACCTGCTGTCCTTTACCAACTTGATCAGTCCTGGATTTTTTTAAACAAATCATAATAAACTCTCTGTGGATAACAGGATCCTCCCAACAAAGGTAAAAGTCAAGTTAATTTGCACAGAAGGCACCCGCATATAAAGATTTGAACAAAGCAGCTATAGAGATAAACAAGTGAAATTCACCCATAGTCTTATAAAGACTTTGAATAGCAAGGGGAAGGTGTTGTCTCCCAATAGTCTTTCTGGAATCTTGGGAAGGTGTCCGCATATTCCCAAGGCCCTTAATTATTCTTACCATAAACAAATGTCCTGACACAGCCTGAAGGCCCAAAAGCACTGTAACCATCCTAAAGCTGCAGTGTATACTCGGAGAGTTTTAGGTGAATCCCCCCACAGTAGAGCTGGCCACTAAAAATTGCAGCAACAACGTTACTGCCCAGGGCCTGGAAACAGGGATCAAAGACATGTAGAATGCCTTAAAAACCTGGAGGGATGCCAAACATGCTTTCCCAGTGTTGCTGGCTAGAATTTGCCAAAAGTGATTATGATACTTGGTCAGGAGGTGAAACCTGGAAAAATGAAACTGGGAGAGACTGCCAGCTATAGGATTAAGATGGCCAGGGACATGAACATAGTAAAATAACAAGTTAATCTCTAGACTAAGCAAAACTAAAAGCCTGATGACCAACTGAACCAACCTGGATCTGGAAGAACATTTTTTGAGACTGTGAACGACTGAGATATTATCTGAGTGAAAAATGATCATCTTGTCACGTAATCTATCCTTCCATACTAACACTGCCACACAAATGGGAACATTTTCTGAAAACATACTGTCCTTCCTCTTCTGCCTTGACCAGTTTCAGGCCACCTTCCAGCAAACCAGTACCCATGAAATAACCTCCCCATACCAGCCCCCTTCCCCCAGCCACATCAGTAAAAAGGTCAATGTTGGTGGCAGTGGACAAAGGGGCCTGCCAAAAAGAAATTCCGTTGAAATGGCTCAAGAATGTGAACCATAACTGAAGTTCAACCTTAGCCCTTCTGGTCAGCTGGACCAGGTAGTGCTTGGGCCTGTTACCTTTCAACAAGTCAGATATGGACTGTAGGATTTATCTGTCTGGAGAAACCACACTACAGGCAAAGTTCAGCAAACCATGTAACTGCATGACGTCTCCTACCTGAACCTTGCTGGAACCCAGGAATCTCCAAAGTAAATGTCGGACTTGTTGAAGTTTGAGTGGAGGAAGCTTGAAGGAGTTATTAGTGCTGTTGAGCTCTAAACTCCAAAAATTAGGACTCAACTTGTTCCTTCTGACTTGTTGTCAGCCTAGGGTACCCCCAACTCAGAGAAAAGCTGCTTAAAAATGGACATGCCTTCCAACGCACTATCCTGACTCTCCTTCACTATCAAAGAAAACACCCAAGAAAACACCACCTCAAAACACTGCACATGCAACACATAGTACACAAAGTCAGTGTGCCAAACAATCACAGCCCTTAAGGTGAAACACCATGCCTGATACACTAGTAATAGGTGACTCTATAGTCAGACACACTGATGTCCCACTTACCAGGCTGTACAAAGAGAGGGTAACTGTGAGCTGCCTGTCGGGTGCTAGGATTCGCCACATAACACAAGCACTCAGGTCACTTCAAAGCAAGTACAAATATGACTCCGTCATTGTCCATGCCAGCGTGAATGACCTGAGACATACCTCCTTGGACTACATGAAAAGAGACATAGAGGAGCTCTCTGATTATGTAGCCCAGGCCGGTATGAACCTGACCCTGAGCAGCATCTTGCCCTCACCAAGAATGATGCCACAATACAAAGACAAGATGATCAGCTTTAATAATTGGCTCAATTACTGGTGTCATTCTAGTGGGATCCAATGTCTGTCTGCTTGGGATGACATGCTCGACAAGCCACGCTTCTTCGCAAGGGACGGCTTGCACCTGTCAACACTGGGCTTCCGGATATTGACTAAGGCTCTTGCCACCCCCATAGTGCCTTTTTAGGCAAGGCTCAAAAGACAAACCCACCACCTTAGAAAACAAAAAAGGAAAAAAACTAAGGGTAATACTGCTCAACACCAGAAGTCTAAATCTCAAGATGCAGGCTCTCAAACCACTCCTCAGTATGGAAAGCATCGATGTCTGTGCAGTAACTGAAACCTGGTTCAAGGCTCCTGAGAGCACCCCAGACCTACCAGGTTATACCTTGTATCATGCATTTCGGCTCCAAAACCTGGGCCGAACCACAAAAGGAGGGGGAGTGTCCATATTCATTAAAGACACCCACACCTCCAGGTTAGTGGCAACTCATGAAGCATCGGAGACCATCCATGTGCAACTAACCATAGGCAAAACTGCTATACAACTTGTAGCATGCTACAGACCACCCTCTCAATCTCAGGAACTCCATTCAGCCTTCCTGAAGACACTGGAGGATATGAATGTCTCACCAAATACCATCATATTGGGAGACTTCAACTACCCAAACATAGACTGGGTGCATTATTCAAGCCCCAACACCCTAGCCCAAAGGTTCCTGGAATTCATCAACTCAGATGTGATGGAACAACTAGTCACCTGCCCCAAAAGGGGAAATAATATACTTGATCTGATCATCACAAACATGGGGACAAAATTCTCAACACCGGAAGTATACCCCTCACTAGTGAGATCAGACCACAAACTAATAACCCTAGATATTCATATCCCACCTCCACCCCCAGCACAAAAAAACACAGTGAGAAACTTTTCAAAAGCCGACTTTACACTCCTTAAGACTGAAATGGTATCCTTCAAGCCCCCTGGGCCAGTGGAAACCACATCCCACACTGCTGAATCCTTCACAAATGCTTTCTACGGACATCTCCAAGAATGCATGGATCATGCAATCCCAAATAAAACCAAGACCCTTTCCACCAAAGGCAGTCGTCCTATCTGGTGGACCCCAGCCATAAACAAACTTTATAACAAGAGAAGGAAGCTACTGCAAGACAGAGCAAAATCCCATAAAGGGAAGGCATCTCTGATCAGCACTAGCAAAAAACTACGTTCGCTCATAAGATCATCAAAGGCCAACTTTGAGAGAAAAATCGCTAAGGACACTAAAGATAACCACAAGGCCTTCTTCAGTTATGTTAGAAACCTGGGAGGAAACCCTCAGATATGCTCAGAGTTAGTTCATAATGGAAAAAAATACACTGAACCCACAGATATTGCCAACATACTGGCAGACAGGTTCAGTGCAAATTTCTCCCCTTCCTCTCCCCCAAAAGATGAAATAATTATCTCAGCTGAATGCAACCTCCCTGACATCTCAGATGTCCAGGTGAGAGCTGCCCTCAGCAAAGCTGAAAATACAGCATCCATGGGACCAGACGGTGTCCAGGGTTGCGTGCTATGTGAACTCCTAGAGGAGCTTAACCTGCACATAAGAATGCTGTTTAATCTTAGCCTTGCTACAGGATATGTCCCTGAACACTGGCATACAGCAACAGTGGTCCCACTCCACAAAGGTGGCACCTCTATGGACCCTGGAAACTACCGCCCCATAAGCTTGACCAGCCTGGTCTGCAAAGCTATGGAAAGGATCATTATGGAACTCATAAACAAAGACATCGGGGACCTACAGACAATTGACCCTACCCAGTTCGGCTTTGTAAAAGGCAGATCCTGCCTTTTAAACCTGGTGGACTTTTTTGAAACAGTCACTAGAGCCATCGATGAAGGCAAAGCAGTTCATACAGCCTACCTGGATCTGGCAAAAGCCTTCGACACAATACCCACTCAGGCATCATAGACAAGCTCAACAGCTTAAATGTAAACCTGTTTGTCACAAGATGGGTTGCAAACTGGCTAAAGGACAGAACTCACAAAGTCAGAATAGCTGGAGCTATGTCAGACTCTAAGCCAGTCACAAGTGGAGTCCCACAGGACTCTGTCTTGGGACCCCTCTTGTTCGGCATTTATTTCTCAGATGTGCAGGCAAACATAGGGGGGTTGTGGCTGACAACGTTCGCAGATGACTGCAAACTAGGTGCCATAGTCGATATACCAGCTGACACATGCATTCTTCAGAAGGGCCTCACAGAAAAAGATGACTGGTGCCAGAGTCATGGCCTTCAACTATATGCCAAAAAATGTATAGTCATCCCCTTTGGAAAAAACAAAGTACCCACAAATTACCACATAGGTGGTAATCCATTAAGTATGGAAAACATAATCAGAGACCTGGGGACCCAAGTTGACAGTGACCTCTCATTTGACACCCACGTTGCCAAAGTGGTTAGAAAGACCTTCTACCTTGCCCACCTTATCATGAAGGGATTCACATCCAGATCAAAGGATGTCATTGTACCCTTATAGTCCTCCCTTATCAGGCCTATGATTGAGTACAATGTCCCATTTGGTATGTACCTCACCCGGCACCTGCAGCAGGCAGAGAGACCCCAAAAGTACCTTACCAAGAGGATCAAGGGTCTCCAACATATGTCATATGCTGCCAGACTAAAAATGCTTCAGCTCTATTCAGTAGCATACCGCCTGCTCAGAGGTGATCTGTGCCTGACGTACAAGGCCAGGTCCAATTCAGAATTAATGGACATGCTCCACCTCAAAAAATCCAAATCCATCAGAGCCACAAGAGCTAAAGATCTAAACCTCAGCACAAATATGAATAGGACATGCTGGAGGGACAGATTCATAACCCAGAGGCTTCCCGCTCTCTGTAACAGGATCCCAGTCCATGTTAGGCAGAGCCCCACAGTGACTCTCTTCAAGAGAAATCTTGACGGATGGATGGGTGATCGTAGGTTTACCCCAGGGGTCATCTCTGTGTCATTACTAGACAGAGGCACAGTAAAATAAATTTAATTTGTACACTTTTGTATCATTACATGGGGTGGCAAAAGCCACATACACTTTGGCTAGGCTTATAAATGCCCTAGGGCAGATAGCCTAGTACTATACTATGAAACTATGAAACTATGAAAAAATCATGTAGGTAGTGTACTGCTGACTGGCATTGGGCTTGTTTTCACCAGCACCAATTTGAAGCAGTGCTAAATATTTTGAATGTTGCATAAGCTACAGCACACCCCATTGACATTACAGTATCAAAAAATATTTTCCCATTGAACTGAAAACCTAAATAAGGCCAATTTTCTTGTCTCAAGGGAAGAAGATGGAAAACAGATTGGATATCCATCTTACCCAATCAGGGAGAAGTATAGCTCATGATGGCCTCCACCACCTGGTCCAAATAAGGATAGTGGACTTTGGTCAATTTGGTGTGAATAAAATCATAGACTGAACCCTCCGCTGGGTTAGACAAGTGATGATTCAGCCTGAACTCACACTCCTGTTTCTTGGGAACCAGGCCAATAGGGGAAATTTTAAACAAAAACCATGGAGAGGAAGAAAATGGGCCATTTACCCTGCCAGATTGTCAATCTTTTTCTATTAGCCTAGTAGCAATGAGTTCATGTTATTTGGTGGATGACAAATCATTAACTAACTTATTATCTACTGGGGCTGTGGAGTGAATAGGAAAACTTTGGAGAAACCTTTAAGAAAGTGGCTGCTGATGTATGATCTGGGTAATCTGATGATAGGTAGGATAACCTAGCTAGATAAATGGAGGATTAAGCCCATTGTGGTGCATTTGGGCTCACTACCAAGACACCCCTGTGTCTGTGAAAAGGTGGCTTGTCATGAAAGGAAGTCTTGATGTCTAAGAAGTAGAAAAGGCCAACCTGTACCTAGGCAATAAGTCACAACACCTGGAAGCAGGATGACCTTTCCCACATCCTGAACACAAGTGGCTATATTTGCAAGTGGGACAGATACATCTGCCATGACTGAATACCAAGCAAATCCTTGTGTCTTTTCAAATAACAGCCCCTCCATCAATGCCCATACCAGCCTCCTTGTCCATCATGGCACTGAGCTATATATCAGGATGCCTGGACTCCAACCTGAGGTAACTATCGAGAGCTTTCAGCTTCCTAAAGTGCTAATCATAATTTGACCAGTGAAAACCCCCTTTCACATGGTTCATAGGTTCATAGATTCATAGGCTGATACCTGGCTATCTGCCCTAGGGCATTTATAAACCTAGCCAGAGTGTGTTTGGCTTTTGCCACCCTATTAGATTTGTAGACTGTGCCTTTGAATAGTAGGTCACAGAAGATAGCCCTTTTAAGGTTAGTTTATTGTGCCTCTATCTAGCAGGGACCCAGAAGAGATCCCAGGGGTAAACTTATGATCTCCCATCCACTCGTCAAGATTTCTCTTGAAGAGGGTCAGTGAGGGGCTCTGCCTAACTTGGACTGGGATTTTGTTCCAGAGTGAGGGGAGTCTCTGGGATATGAATCTGTCCCTCCAGCATGTCCTATTTATTTCTGTGCTGAGGTTTAATTCTCTGGAGCATTTAGCTCTAAGGGATTTGGATTTCCTGAGGTGGAGCATGTCCATTAATTCTGGTTTGGACATAGCCTTATACGTCAGGCAAAGATCGCCTCTGAGTAGTTGGTAAGCAACTGAGTAGAGCTGGAGTTTCTTTAGTCGAACTGCATAGGGCATCTGTTTGAGTCCCTTGATCCTCTTGGTGAGGTACTTTTGGGGTCATTCCAGTTGCTGCAGGTGTCGGGTAAGGTACATCCCAAATGAGGCATTGTATTCAATTATGGGCCTGATGAGTGATGAGTAGAGGGGCACAATGACCTCTCTTGATCTAGATGTGAAACCATTCGTGATAAGGTGGGCTATATAGAAGGTCTTTCTAACCACTTTGGCAACGTGATTGTCAAAGGAGAGATTACTATCTACTTGGGTCCCCAAATCCCTAATTACTTCTTCCGTACTTAATGGATTACCTTCTATGTGGTAATTTGTGGGCACTTTGTTTTTCCCAAAGGGGATGACTATGCATTTTTTGGCATTTAGCTTTAGGCCATGGCTCTGGCACCAGTTGTCTGTCTCTCTGAGACCCTTTTGGAGGATGCTTGTGTCAGCTGGAGAGTCGATTTATGGCACCCAGTTTGCAGTCATCTGTGAACTTGGTTAGCCATAGTCCTCCCATGTTAGCCTGTACCTCAGAGAAATATATACTGAACAAGAGAGGTCCCAGGACTGAGCCTTGTGGGATGCCACTTGTAACTGGTTTAGAGTCTGACATGGCACCTGCAATTCTGACCATGTGGGTTCTATCCCTGAGCCAGTTTGCAACCCATCTTGTGACATAGGGGTTGATATTTAAGCTGATGAGCTTATTTATGATGCCTGAGTGGGGTATTGTGTCGAAGGCTTTTGTGAGGTCCAGGTAGGCTGTGTGGACTACCTTCCCTTCGTCTATGGCCCTGGTAACTGTTTCAAAGAAGTCGACCGGGTTCAAGAGGCAAGATCTGCCCTTAACAAAGCCAAATTGGGTAGGATCCAGTGTCTAGAGGTTCCCGCTGTCTTTGTTTATAAGTTCCATGATGATACACTCCATAGCTTTGCAGACCAGGCTAGTCAGGCTTATAGGGCGATAGTTTCCGGGGTCCGTTGTGGCACCTCCTTTGTGGAGCGGGACCACTGTTGCTGTACGCCATTCCTTGGGTACATATCCTGTAGTAAGGCTGAGATTGAACAGTGACTTTATGTGAAGGTTAAGTTCTTCTTGAAGCTCGTGTAAGACGCAGCCCAGGACACCATCCAGTCCCATTGATGCTGTGTTTTTTTGCTTTGGAGAGGGCAGCTCTCACCTGTTCATCTGTGATGTCAGGGAGGCTACACTCTGTTGCGATGGAGATTTGCTCTTTTGGGGGGGATGGGGGGGAGAAATTTGCACTGAACCTGTCTGCCAGGATGTTGGCAATGTCTGTGGGTTGGCAATGTCTGGGGGTTCCCTTATGGCTACAAAATAGGCTAATAAAGGCAATGCTTGGGTGGGGCCCTTCTTGATGATCATTCCCATAAATACCACAAAACCCAGAGATGAATTATCTGAGTTCCTGACCAGAGTCCTGGCTGAATGTCTTTTTCCCAATGGCTCCTAAGGCTGCCATCAGGTCCTTGTTAGACATGTTATTGGCATCCAGTATGCATTTAATTCCCTCATTATCCACAAGATCACAGTGGTCTACTTCTAAATTTGGAAGTTTCAAAATGTTGACTTACTTATAGTTGAGACCATAACATCAAACATTTGAAACTTGAAATTTCAATAAAGAAAAAAAAAAAAAAAAAAAATATATATATATATATATATATATATATATATATATATATAACATCTTGTTTTTTTATGTTTTTGTTTGCCCCACTGCACCCCTCATAACCCATGTTAATTAAATATATCAACTCCGAGATCACACTACAGAGAGTAGAAAAATAAGTATACTGTTCCATTTAAATGGTTTGTAGTTTCAAAACTTTGATCTTATGGTCTCGACTGTAAGAAATTCAACATTTTGAAATTCTGAAATTTACAAGTAGACCTGATTGAAGACTTCTGCAAACTCCTCTTTTAAAATCTTTGTTTGACCTTGGTGGGAACATGTGATATGATGTGAGAACTAGGTGAATTGAAAACTGTAAAGCTGAGGGTAGCCATTGGGAGATACACTCATCTGGGTGAGGAAGGACCTCCCTCACTGAACCCCTTAACTCCCTGGACCCTCTATGAAAGTTGGGTAAAGATAATTTCGACATCTGGCCAACAACAGGATTCAAAGCTGTAGAGGCAGCAAAGTTTCTCTCTAAGGTTAAGTCAGACAGTCTAACTCTCCCTTCTTACAGCAAAAAATTGACAGACTCATCTAAACAATTATCAGCAGACTGATGCTTACCAATAATATTAAGCCCTGTAGGCCCAACAGAAACATTACATCGTGCTTCTGTTGATATGTCAGATGAGCAGGAAGGGGTTAACCTTTGGCTGGAAGCATCTCTGATGGTCTTTTTCAAGATTTCTTAACTAGAGCTGATCCTTCAACTGCTTCGTCCTCTGAATTAAGTTTAGGTCTCTGCTTGGAATTCAGGCTCTGCTCAGCCACCCCACCATTTCTAAATCAATTAGCAAGCATTGTGCTTCCTGTGTCAGATGCAATCTTCTCTCTTTAATGGGCTGTACTGTGACTGAACCTGAAAGATAGAAAGGATTAGCACAGGGAACAATACCAACAAAATGCAAAGAAGCGGGTTGGGAGGAAAATATGACCAACTAAAACCACATCAAGTTCCATTTAATATTAAAAAGATTGGATGCTGGGATGCTTTGCTGCTGCCAGGTGCTAGATTGTATAGCCTTTGGGATGTTTACTTGCTCATCCTTTCCTTGAATCAATACCACTGTGACTAAAACTAGCTGAGCTGCTATGGGGGGTTCTGGAATGTCATGCCATATCCTGCACAAACCACTCTGCAAAAACCAAGTATGTGTACAACCTATGAATCAAGTGTTGAGGTAAACATTATATACTACCGGTTATCCAAAATGCCATGACCAAAACTTTAATAAGACTGACACTAACATTTCAACTTTATTATAAAACCATTGTACCAATGATGCCATCACACAAATAATTATACAATACCATTTAATCTATACACTACCTCCATTATCACATAAAAACAAAATTTGACTGGATTCCCCATAGTTAGATGGCAACATTTACACCCAGTATAAATCATCCTTTCACAAAAGTGAGATGCAGCTACTGATCCAAATAAGTACACTGTTACAACTGATACATCAATCCAAATGCTAAAGCAAAGCATGACAGGATATATACCCCACAGTACTCAAGCTCACACACCCAATGTGTTCTAATTAATGAAAGCATTCATTAAACTGCATAAGATAGTGCACTAAAATCCCACTGAAATAAAGGAGCTAACCATATACAGGAAAAATTATAAAATATTCCCTAACATTAAATTTTAACTATGCCACCCATATTTTATTAGTTCAACATGCTGTTACCAGACATTTTTTATGTAATTAATACAATTCTTGATGCAAACAAAATACAGGTATTTGCCTCCAAAGTACCCTTAAACCTAAAATTACCCTATGCCCATTTTATAAAGTTAGTCCTGTATTTGAAATTATCACTTTATTAACTTAATTGTGCATACACAGCTATATGTTTTTTTTTAATGAGAGCACAAACACACACACACACACACACACACACACACACACACACACACACACACACACACACACACACACACATACACACACACCCATATATTTATATAGATATGAATGTATAGAGACTGTTTGTTTTAAAATACATGCCCACGTGTCCTGCATGACTTGTGTTACACTGCTTGCTAAGATTATTTATTTAAATATATTAATTCAATAAATTAAATGTTAAAAACAAAGTACCGGCACTATATGGATGAATAAACAGCTGTTATATGGTTAATAAGCCCTCACAATGACATCTGACCTGGTTGCTTCCACTGCCACCATCTTGGCATGCCTGCTGATGGATCTGGCCATCAGGAACAGAAGTGTTTCTTTAAATAGGGAGTGCCTGACTGAACAGTCCCCCTATGATGACTCACAGCTCATAGGCAACAAGCAGTTACATGGTAAGTCATCATTAAGAGGGACAATCTATAGAATCCTATAGAATAGATTACTGGTTAGTGATACTGGGGAAGTAGATCAATAGGTGTCATTTTAGCTGTAATGTTGCCACTACCTCACTCAGCATCCCACATAGTTATGCATTGCCATTGTTGTTCTGAATTTTATTTTGCCCAGAACTGTCCTGATGATTTAATTGATGCTGTATAAATCAAATGGAGTATTTAAAGTATATACTAGAGTTTGTACTTTCTGGATAAAAAAATGTGATGCAAAATACGTAATATGGCTTGTGGCTTAGTAGTACTTGACACATGATGTTTATAGTAGATAAGAATTAATGCCTCAAGAATGAAGATTTCTGAAGTATCAAACCCAAAAATCCACAGTGCCAGAGCTGTAGATTAAAAAGTATTGTTGCTGGAGTACAAATTCAGTTTCCATCTTTTTGTTTAAATATACTAATTCCATCATCACACAGCTCCAGGGAATGGGAAAAAAGCATTCTTAGGGAAACACATCCTTCACCACATCTGCACCAATTTGCTGCAGCAAACCAAATTACATTTGCTCTTCAGTACACTGATATTACCCATCAAAAACATAGAAATAAAAAGTCTACATAGAAAGACAAGCCATTGATACTATTTAAATATCAAGTCCAGAGCAAACAGTACAAATCAATTAAAACATATATTTTAATTTGAGGAAAACTTTTCTTAAACTTGTTTTGAGTACACTGGTTTGGATGATATTTTATTTAAAAAAAATGATATGCATAGCAAATAACATTAGATAATGCTAAATAGTGATGTCATGTGCATTCTTTGTGAGATTTTTGATCATCTGTTCATTAAATTTCAGCCATGTTTTGGATCAGAACCTAAACAGCATAAAGAACCTGTTCAGAAGATCTGACCACATGATATGCATGTTATATATAAGGAAGGACTTTGAAAGAATCACGTTTCATGTAATTAAAGCATAGGCATTGCTGATAATTACAATCATCTCTCCTACCTTGATATGTCCTTCATTGTGTTGTTCTTGTTGTTCTTTTGGCTTTTCCCGGTTAGGGGTCACCACAGCGGAACTCCGGTTCACTAATGATTGGCAGTTAGATTTTCAACAACGCCGAGGTGCCAGCTCAACATCCAACCTTCAACAAAGGCACGCCCATTTACGCATGTCTTTCAAATGCCAATCCAACCGCGGGGAGGTCTTTTGAACGCCCACCCAACCACGGGGAGGACATGCAGACTCCACACAGAAGGCACTCCCCGCACTTCAGCTGAGAATCGAATGGGAGAACCTCTTGCTGTGAGGCAACAACGCTACCGCTGTGGTGAATTATTTTAGTATTAATGCAATTTTCTTAAAGCTGTATTGATAAAACAAAACAGTTTTTCCATGAAAGAATTGCAACTTTCTGAATCACTAGTCTTTATGTACTGCCTGCATGTTTTAGTTTAATTGTGTGCTCATGATATACTAAATGTTGTGAAATGTTCCAATTACTTCTTATTGCAGTTTGACCATTAAGTGAATAGGGGAATAAACATAACTTGCTCTGTCTTAGGCAGTTTGGAACAACAGAAAGAGGTGCTACAAAATCATCTAATAGCTTTCCTGAAACACTAGATTGAATTTTACCCATTGCATTAGTTGTTTAAATGAATAATGAATGTTAACCTTGGAATGTTGCAAGTAAAAAAAATATTTGTTTCTTATACAGTATCATAGATGCTTACCTCTGAAATGACAAATCACTAAAGAAGTATTCTACATGATTATTTTATCCTGTATACTGAGCAGAAATTTAACACAGCACCCATAATGATTACCAAATAGAATGTAAAATGTCAAAGTGTGGTACTAAATGAATATGTACTAAAGTGACTTGGGTCTGTCTTTGAAGGTAAATATGTATCCATTTTGGACATTTCATTTTGAGACTTTCATGTGCTAACAAAACATTATTCAATATCAAATCACATTTAAGATTGCATTTCTAATCTGAGAACTTTTACTACAGCCCATCTCTGAATTTAACCGCATAGGTATATCTACCTGAAAACAGGGCATTGCAGCAATAGCATGACAAAGCTGAAAAAAAAAAACATTCTGGTGAAATATATGGGTTTAACTTTTGATCTAATGACAACTGAACAGACAAGTATTCTAGATCACTGCTTTGATCTGTCGAATGAGTGGAAGATCAAAACAGTAATCCCAATATAAACCATGTATAATGCAATATGTCAAGCTGTGACAGTGAACATTGTCAAGCTTACTGATGTAGTGCTTACATATAAATAGTCATTTACCAGTTATCCTTCAAAATTTGCTTAAGAAACATTTCTGGAGTATACAGGGTAGTTTACAGCAACAACCATGTAAGGTTAATATGATGTCCTTAGAGGTTTCAGTACTACACTTTCTATCGCTGACCCTAGTTGTCAGTTTGTTAAACCTTTGGCATGTCAAGGATGGCATGCTTCAAATGAAAGAAAACATGGAAAATATAAAATATAAATTATTATTTCTTCTGAGATACATAGACAATTTTTGTACGCTGCCTGTTAAGCAGACATTCTGGACAACAAGAACAATGTATCAATGGCTCTTATGTCCATTATGAAAGGTTGTATTTTACTCAGGCTTTTGGGTTTCTTTATGGAACTTTAAAGTAGTAACAACAATGTAAATGACCATAAAGTTTATCTAAGAATCCTCTTCTTTTCTTTTCACTCAGTGCTGTATTTGAAACAACTGACTTAGCTGAATGAAAGCATGGCATGATCATTGTTTTATAATGTACACTCAAAGAGCTCCTCCAGGAACAACTCCTTTATCTTGATAACTACATTTCCATTAATTCTCAGAATTTAGTACTACTTTGTTAATACTTTTATGTAAGACTATGTCAGAAACTTTGCAGAAGTCCAGACAAACAATGTCAACAGGATATCCTTTGTTCAACACTTTGATAATCTAATCAAAGAAATGGCTATGCTAGTAGGGCAAAATCAAATAAATATTTTACTGACATAGCCTTGTGAACCTTGGCATCAGGACTGTTTCCATTATGTATCTAGCCAATTACTTCATACTCACTATTCTGTAGACTTTCCTGATGTTCTGTCATCTGCATTTGTGGCTGAACATTACTACTGCTTGTCTGATAAATTACAAGACTATTCCAATCCCTAAGGAGCATGCCATGTGTTCTTTTAGAAGTTTACCCCCAAAATTGCTCAAGATCTTTACGATTTCAGGTGAAATCCAGTCTGGTCTGTGAGCCATGTAATGCTCCATGCACTTTCATTAATTATTATATGTTGACTTCCTTATAGTTTACTTCCTTATCTGCAAATCAGTTCTTATCCTTTCCTTCATTACAAAATGCCATCTTCCCTTCCTTTTCCTTGGGCAAACCAATGACAAACCTGAGTTTAGAATTTATACTTGATTTGTACAGTTCTTGTCTTCCTTTCTGGTTTATGAGTTTGCCTGTCCATCTTTTAAAAGTTTTCTTCTACTTACCTATCTCCCTCCCTTAATTTAATATATTTTTTAATTTCCTGGATTGCCTATTAAAATACTTATGATATTCCATAGCACCTGAAGTGATCATATGTTGGAATATTTATGTTTATTAAAAAGCTTTGCACTAAATTTTATGAATCTTATATGTTTGAATACAGTACAAACCATTGCATTATAGCTGAAACTGTTGAGAAATCCAGGTGCTTTGGCATTGCATTGGTTGCCTAAAAATGTGAAAAAAAATGTGTATCTCTTTTTTGTTTGCAGCAGCATTCACATCTGAAACTTAACAGACAGGCTGAAGTCATAAACAACAAAAATATCATCATTCCTCACCAGACAATCAAACTTTCTTTCTTTCTTTCCTCTCTATTCATTTTAATTTGACTTAGGTAATTAACAAAACAACTGGAAAGGCCTCAGAAATACCTCACAAAGAAGATTACCAGTCTCAAACAGATGCCCTACGCAGACCGTCTCAAAAAACCTCCAGCTTTACTCTGTCCCATATCGCCTACTCAGAGGCGATCTCTGCCTAACATACAAAGCTATGTCAAACCCAGAGCTGCTGGACATGCTCCACTTAAAGAAATCCCAATCCCTCCAAGCTACATGCTCTAGGGACCTAAACCTTCTCACTACAATAAACAAAGCATACTGTAGGGATCGATTCCTGTCCCAGAGACTTCCATACTATTGAACAAACTACCTATTTATATCAAACAAAGCTCCTCACTGGCACTCTTCAAGAAAAATATTGATGATTGGATGGGAAATAGGAAATTCACCCCGGGCATCAGCTCTGTGGCTCTGCTTGACAGGAGCACAGGAAAATTATTTTCTTGGGTGGTGAAAGCCAGGGTACCTTTTTGGCTAGGCTTATATAGGCCCTAGGGCCAATAACCTAGTACCTACCTATGAACCTATGTAGTATTGATATATAATAATGAAATGCCAGTTCTTCGATATGTAAAAGAAAAAGGCAAAAAAAGTTAGCAGAAAATGCTAACAGCCTTCTAACAAATTAATCATGAAAAAAAAACAGATGCTAGAATAAAATGGTAGAATGGACAAGAAGTCACTGTACTGCTGTTTTGCCTGTAATATTTCATATAAATAATCTTGTTGTCACTGCTTGCATGGATCATAAATGTCACTATTTAGAATTTATTACAGTTTAAGTAAAAGAGTAAAGTTTTCCCAGTAGCTATGAAACTATAAATGATAAACAAACCCTGAGGCACGTTGGCTCATGACTGACAATGTATAATCCCAGAGTTAGTTAAGGTGAGTAAAATCATAACCTTATAGGATATCTTATTGCTTATATACTAATTATTACTCTTTACAATAATGTACAGTATTTCCTTTTATCACTACTTCCTTATTATTCTTTCATTTGTGCACTTGAATAATTATCCTTGGTGTCTTTACAAATAATAAATACTTTGATGTTAGGACCCCAGTGATTAATATATGCTTTTTGTCACATTTTATATAAACAGTTGCATTCGCTTGCCTCCTTAAATTACTTCCTAAGTTCAATACGACAAAACACCAAAAGGGCAGATACAAAAACAACAAAAAGGCCAATAAAACCTAAGAGAAGTTTATTAACACACTATAGCATTTCTTCTATACAACAACCTTCAAGGAGTGAAACAATACACATCCAACAGTATTATATAATCCAATGACTTTATTAATTAAGCAATTAAACAATCATACTATTAAATAAAATAATTAAATAAAACCTAAAAATAATTTAAGTTAAAACTCTCCAGTTACATTTTTTATTCAGACTTTTAGGGATTAAAGTATCATATTTCAAACTAAAAAATGATTCTTTATATAACAGTTTCTGTTTAATCTCTATTTCATTTGTACACTTAAAATTAAATTAAAAAATAGTACCTTTATTACATAACAGTCAAGCACAACCAATATTGATGCCATAAATAATTCATATGCAACACATCAACAAATACCATCAAACCATCACCTCAAGCCATTTGCTGTACATCTCCCTGTTCTGGCTGCCACTTCAGAGAAAGATGGGTGCATATTCCTAGCTACCCTGGACTTGGTGGTAAACCCATTTAACTCATACTTACAAGCCACATACCACTTGATGTTGCCACCAGTCAAATCTGCATTCAATTTGAGCAGACTCAAGCCCACTGAACTAGAACAGTGGTGAACACAAGGAAAGATGAAGCTGTAAGGCCACCCTAATCTGGCATGACATGCTATTACCCCCAAATCTGCAGCCTCACAAATAAATTCTGGGTTATGGACGTAATCAAGTTAAACTTTGAAACATCTTTAAATAGCAACAACCGCATTGAAATTAAACAAATCAAAACCCATGTTATTCAAATGAACATTATCTAAATCATAGAATCGTAGAAATTAGGCTCCAATCTGTCAATATCATTGTGTTTAATCACCTGGAAACCAATTTTGCTAGCAGCCCACTTGACTTTGTTGTTGATAAAATGCTTGGCTCTCTCAATGGCACTAGACCTTCTAACATCTGAGTACATTCTCAGGATGATGGCAGACCAGAAGAAAACTACCTTCGGATACAGTGGTCACAAGTGGTACATCTCATATAAAATTCTGGTCAACAGTATTTTCTTAGGAGCTTGACTCAGATCATTCCCCCTGAGGTGAATTATCACAATAATGGGCAAAGCTTCTTCCATGGCATTCTTACACCAGAGTTCTCAAAACTGAAACCAACTAAGACCAGAGAAACCAAAAGAATGAACCATCCAATGGTTACTATCAAATGAACTTGAGTGGCCAGCTGGGTGGGCCAAGGCTCAAATTGATAGTGTTTGAATAAAATAATGTCCCAAGAGCCAAATGACCTCCATCACTGCAACAGAAGCAAAAATTAATGCCTGATGTAAGAGAAGAAGGCATCAGAGAGCCACGTTCACATTCTTTGAATGACCTGCACAGAGTTCCCTTCCATGGCCAATTCTGTGGTATGTCCTATACAGAAGGAATGTGAGGGGTAACCTTGTTAATGAATTCCTTTCCCTGTCAAGGCCTGCCTAAGAAATGTATTTATCTCTGATAGGTTAAAAGGCCTGCCAGAGGCCTGTATAAAAAGCAAGCCTGACCTTTTCTCTGAAGGAGTAATATTAAATAGCAAACTGACCCAATGCATGGGGCAGGTGTCTAGCTGCACCTGCTGTCCTTTACCGACTTGATCAGTCTTGAATATTTTTAAACAAATCATACTAAACTCCCTGTGGATAACAAGATCCTCCCAACAAAGGTAAAGAAGTTCAATGACACAGAAGGCACCCATATACAAAGATATGAACAAAGCAGCTATAGAGATAAACAAGTGAAATGTTCCCATAATTTTATAAGGACCTTGAATAACAAGGGGAAAGAGTTGTCTCCCAATTGGTTTTCTGGAATCCTGGGAAGGTCTCTACATATTCTCAAGACCCTTAATTATTCTCCCCATAACCAAATGTTCTGATACAACCTGAAGGCCCAGAAATGCTCTAACCTTCCTAAAGCTGCAATGTATACTCTGAGAGTTTTAGGTGAATCCCCCCACAGTGGACCTGGCCACTAAAAATTGTAGCAACAACTGTACTCTCCATAGCTAGTAACCAGTGATCAAAGACATGTAGAATGCCTTAAAACCTGGAGGGATGATGAATATGCTTTTTTAGTGTTGCTGGCCCATTAATTTGCCAAAACTGATAATGCTAGTCTTATCCAATTAGCCAGGCTCCCACAGGAACTGGGGTGCCCTTTGGATCTGAATGCTTGGCCAGGAGGTGAAACCTGGAAAACTGAAACCAGGAGAGACTGTCATCTATAGTATTAAGATGACCAGGGACATGAACACATGAAAATGACAAATTAATCCCGAGACAAAGCAAAACTAAAAGCCTATGACCAAGTGGACCCACCTGGACCTGGAAGAATATTTTTTGAGAGTTTGAACCACTGCGATATTATGTCACATGATCTATTCCTCTATACTAACACTGCCACACAAATGGGAATATTTTCTGAAAACATACTGTCCTTCCTCCTCTGCCTGGACCACTTTCTGGCCACCTTCCAGCAAACCAGCTGCCCATGAAATAATCCTCCATACCAGAACCCCCCTAGCTGCATCAGTAAAAAGGTCAATGTTGGTTGCAGTGGTCCAAGGGGACTGCTACAAAGAAATTCCATTGAACTGGCTCAAGAATGTGAACCATAACTGAAGGTCATACTTAGCCCTTCTGGTCAGCTGGACCAGGTAGTGCTTGGGCCTGTTACTTTTCAACAAGTCAGATACTGACTGTAGGAATGTTCTGCCTGAAGAAACCACCATGCAGGCAAAGTTCAGCAAGCCATGTAACTGCGTGATGTCTCCCACTTGAACCTTGTTGGAACCCAGGAATCTCCAAAGTAAATGTTGGACTTGTTGAAGTTTGTGTGGAGGAAGCTTGAAGGAGTTATTAGTGTTGCTGACTTCTAAACCCCCCAAAAATAGGACTCGACTTGGTCTTTCTGACTTGCTGTCAGCCTAAAGTACCCCCAACTCAGAGCAAAGCTGCTTGAAAATGGACATGCCCTCCAGTACATCACCCTGACCCCCTCCTTCACTATCAAGAAATCATGTAGGTAGTGTACTGCTGACTGGGACAGGGCTCATTTTCACCAACACCAATGCAAAACTGTGCTAAATAGTTTGAATGCTGCACAAGCTACAGCACACTCCATTTGCATTGCAGTATCAAAAAATATTTTCCCATTGAACTGAAAACCTAAATAAGGCCAATGTTCTTGTCTCAAGGGAAGAAGATAGACAGCAGATTGGATATCCATCTTACAGAACCAGGGGGCAGTATAGCCCATGATGGCCTCCACAACCTGGTCCAAAGAAGGGTAGTGCACTTTGCTCAGCTTGGTGTCAATAAAATCATTGACTGAATTCTCTGCTGGGTGAGACAAGTGATGAATCAACCTGAACTCACCCTCCTGTTTCTTGGGAACAAGGCCAATAGGGGACATTTAAAAAAAAAAAAAAAAAAAAAAAAAAAAAAAACATGGAGAGGAAGAAAAGGGGCCACTTATCCTGCCAGATTGTCAGTCTTTCTCTATTAGCCTAGCAGCAATGAGTTGATGTCATTTGCTGGATGACAAATCATTAACTTAGAATCTACTGAAGCTGTGGAGTGAACAGAAAAACCTTTGGAGACACCTTTAAGAAAGTGGCTGCTGCTGTTGTAGTTGGGTAATCTGATGATAGGCAGAATAACTCATCTAGATAAATGGGTAATTAATCCCACTGTGGTGCATTTGGGTTCACTTCCAAGACACCCCTGTGTCTGTGAAAAGGTGGCTTGGTAGAAAAGGAAGTGTTGCTGTCTAAGAAGTAGAAAAGGCCAACCTGTCCCTACACAACAAGCCCCAATATCTGGAAGCAGAATGACCTTCCCCACATCCTGAAAACAAGTGGCTATATTTGCAAGTGGGCCAGATACATTTGTCATGATTGAATACCAAGCAACCCTTGTATCTTTTCAATTAACAACCCTTCCATCAATGGCCATACCATCCTCCTTGTCCATCATGGCACTGAGCCATATGTCAGGATGCCTTTACTCCTACCTGAGAGAACTATCGAGAGCTTTCAGCTTCCTTAAGTGCTAATCTGTTGTTTTGAATGTAAACCGCATAACATATTTCTTATCTACTGTGATTCAGGTGCTGAAAGGTGCTGCTAACTGCGTACTATCCTGGTCCCAGACAGCTAATGCTCTAACCCCATTTAACTCTCATTTTCCACAGCTGCCCAGTGTGAAATACATCCACATGGTTTCCCATTACATGGATTCTAAGTACTGCCTTTAAAGCTAAGGACCTGTCACTGAAAAAACCCCATAAGCATCTGAAAGTGCCTCCAACAGGGTGCTTAACACCAATCAGTGCCTGCTTTCTTGTTACCAGCAACATAGGTGCACTGTTTCTAGTATTAACTTAACTCAATCTGTCTGTTCTGTATTAAATAGCCTAAGGTGGCATGCACATACCTGAGAAGCAATAACTAAACGTTCCTCATCCTATCTGTCTGGCCACAGTCTAAAGTCACTTCTCCCACTAAACTGTACTTAGGTTGCTAAACAAATATCCCTCTACAACTGTCAAGGGTGTAGATATATCATACCACTCACAACCAGAACATGTTATCAGTTCAAACTGAAACCACAGTTCATCTCTGAAACCATACCAGAGTCCTTTAACCCACCTGTAACTCTGTCTCTGATCTACGGCTTCTTAAACTCTCCAAAGCAAGCTGATTGATTTTTGTTTTCAGCTCAGCCTTGGTCTGTCTGTGTCCCTGCCTGCTTCATTCGCCCTTTGGGCTCACTCCACTCCCCACCCTGCCCCCAAATCCCAACCCACTAATCCCACTTTTATCTAATGGTTATCACACCCTGTAATCACAACAGACCAATCACCACAATACCACCCCTCCCCCACCATTGCAATACAACACATATCCTCCTACACATTCACCTACTCTAACACCTCCCACATATACACCATCCTACCTTATTTAACCCCTGCTCTGCCACATACCAACAAACTCACAACAATCACCTCCCCATCCAACATCTCACAACACACTCTATCCACACACTGTCAGTCCCACTCTAACAAACTCAACACACTAATAAATCACACAATGCTATATTCACTAAAACGCACATCATTACATCCACTAAAACACACACCATTTACAACCTTATCTCTCTGCACAGCCAACCTATTCACATTAGCCCTTCTCTATAATTTAACTGGGTTCCTATCATGTAGTCGAACTTTTACAAGTTTGAAACACATATAGTCTAGACCATAAGTACGAATTTGTAAAGGTTCGAGCATTTGAATGGAAATCTCCATAAGCGGAGATTTCCATTTTGTTCAACGGGGTGAGATCTTGGAGTTGGTATATTTAAGTAGCAATGGGTATGGGGGATGCAGGGGGGCTTGTCCCCCTGCTTAAAACAGTTTATTTTGTTTTCTGTTGTTTTTTTTATCCATAGTCAAAGTTTTGTAACTTCAAACATAATGGTTTGAACATTACATGTTTGAAGTTATAAGTCTTCGACTATGTGATATAGACCCCATTTAACTAACTTCCACACCCCCATTCACTATGACCACCCCACCAACTCCATCACCGACATTCCACTCCCCATATCCCACCACTATAACTCCCAAATTTCACCCAACCTCTACAACAACATCTCCAACAGCACAAACATAGACTACCTCTCTCTTAAATACCACCAAACCAACCACAAAAATGAACCGCTACGTAGAAATCACAAACAGCTAAGCAAACTAATAAAAACATTATTTAATATATTATCAAAACTAAATCTCAGTGGTGACATCCACCCCAACCCAGGCCCCAAGACTACCATCAAACAAACTACCACTTACACCCCAATCAACTCTATCATACCCCCCACCCTAAAGGACACTCCCTGCTGTTCCTCAATATAAATCTAAGAAGTATACTAAACAAAATCCATGACCTCCATGCACTAATTGACTTACATTCTGTTGACATAAACATTTTGACTGAAACCTGGCTTAAAGTCACATGTTAAAAACAATGAAATACTTTCCCCAGGGTGCAAACTATATACAGTCAATCGTCAAAATAAATGTGGAGGAGGTGTAGCAATACTGTTTAAACAAAATCTTGCCCTAGAATTTATCAACAGCACACCCTTTACATCTAACAATGCTGAATTGCTCATCTCCAAACTGAATATCAACAAAAACAAAACACTAATCATAGTGGCTATCTGTATCCCTCCAGGAGATAACATTGGCACAGTTAAAGACATACTTCACTGGCTAGCTACAATACAACCTTATACCAAGAAACCATCATTATGGGTGACCTCAACACTGACCGAGCCATCTATAATTCCAGTAATCCATCCAATTTCATAAACCTATATGGTTTCTCACAGCTCATACAAAACCCCACAAGAATAGACAAAACCTCCAACAGACAATCCATCCTGGAGTGGACCCTCACAAATAAGTATAACACATCCCTTCTAGCAGGATGCCTCCCCAGAACCATGTGACCACCTACTCATATACCTAATCAAAAACAATCTCAGTCCACCCAGACAAGTAGTCCATAGGCGAATCCGTAGTAAGAAAAAATGTAATACCCATATCGCCAACTCTCTCCTCCAACAAATTAACTTATCCCCCACTCAAAACACTACCACTAGATGACGCCATTCAACACTTTAACACCACCTTCCTCAACATCCTAAATAGCCTTGGCCCTTGGAGAACAGCTAGAATAAAACATCACCATGCATCCTGGCTAACAAACAACACCAAAGACCTACTAAAATAAAGGGACAGGGCATGGGAACACTGGCTAACTTACAAAAGCAATGACAACCTCCTACTTTTCAAACAATTTAGGAATAAAGCCAAATTCCAGATAAAAGGCAACAAAAAACCCTACTACATCACTGCACAAAAAAAAAACAACTCCCAAAAATTCTGGGCCACAATAAACAAACTCCTGCACACCTGGTAGCACTTCCAACCCTAATCCTACCACACCCCCATGAAATGATAACATCACTACACATTCCAACTCCTTTTTCATAAACACAATTCACTCACTTATTAAATATGATCAAAACACTACCTCTGAAATCCCAATAGCCAACAGTGAGGGTGTAAACTCCTTCTGCTTTAACCCCATCCCAACTCACATCATAAATTAAAACTACTCAGAATTCCTCAAAGCTGCCTGCAAAGTCATACCCTATCCCATTTCCATCCTCATCAACCACTCTATCTCTGAGAACTATGTCCCACTAATCTGGAAAGTCTCCTATATCACTCCACTGCATAAAGGTGGCAACTCTACTGAGCTTACTAATTACAGGCCCATTGCCATTCTTTCACCTCTACAAAATACTAGAAAAATGTATTCACTCCCAGCTTCTAAACTACCTTCTCCCTAACAACCTCCTATCAAACAGCTAACATGGTTTTTGCTCCCACCACAGCACCACAACCACTCTCATCAGTTTTACACACAATAAACAAACAGAAATCAAAATAAATATGTCTCATCCATCTTTCTAGATCTCTCAAAATCATTCAACAGTCTCTCACCAGAAACTGCTGTCAGAACTAGCCACAAAAAAATCTCAGTCATTCTTCCCTAGCTTGGTTCCACAGATATCTAACCAAATGCCAGCAGGCTGTTAGATGGCAACATGAACTATTATTTCTGCTCCCTGTCAACATAGGAGCTCCACAAGGCTCCATATTAGGCCCCTTACTTTTTACCATCTTCACAAATCAACTTCATAAATCCACATCTCTCCACTCAGTCATCCAATATGCAGATGACTCTACCCTCATATGCTCCGCCACCTCTCTAACACAACCACAGGCTATGACACAACAATCCTTCCTAGAAGTAGAATCCTGGCTAAATAACACTATCCTCATACTGAACCCAAACAAGACCAAACTAATGCTCTTCCTCCCCACCAAAGCACCCAATCCCCTAGCCACTTTTCAAATCCACTCCTCCAACAACACAACCATAACCACCAACTCACATATCAAATTACCAGGTGTCACAATTGATAGCAAACTAAAATTCAACCTATACCTCTCGCAAACCATTAAAAAACACACATCAAACTATGCTCTCTCTACTGAATTAATGCTTTCCTAACTAGCCAGTCTAGACTAAACATTGCAAGGACTCATCTGTTATCTACTCTTCTCTACACTTTTTCCATCTGTACAAACCGTAACAAAACTGACCTCACCAAACTTTAGTCAGCCTAAAACAAAATAGACAAGTTTGCCACTAGCTCCCCATATAGGTTCCACCACTGCTCTGCCCTGCAACAAATAAAATGGCTAGAACTCCCACAGAACCAACCTATACCCAACTTGTCTTTACCCACCAACTTATATACCAACCAAACAGAACCCTAGCCCTACAACAATTACTCCAGCCATGTGTCAACACCCGGCAACTCTGATCCTCACACAAAACTGTCCTCCAAGTATCCAAAAGCAGCAACAAAGCCAGGGACGCCCTCTACTCTCACCACATTTCTAAACTTTGGAACGCAATCTCCCAACACATCCTAAATACTACCAACCTACACCAATTCAAAACCCTGCTCAAAGACCACCTCATTAGCAACTGGCTCTGCTCCTGCACCAAACCAGGCTAATATCACCTAAACCCACATCAACTTTCATCTCCTAAATTTTGCAGTCACCATGTAGACCCTACTCCCACTTTTCCATGTACCTATATCAGCAGAGTTAACAGCACCTACCAGCTATCTGCAATAAGGGGATAATTTGATCATTCCTTTTTTTTGTAAGGGTATGCATATGTATACATATATAAGTATACTCAAATGAACAACTAAAGATCTACTCCTGCCCTCCAAAAAAATACATATATATATATATATATATATATATATATATATATATATATATATATATATATATTATAGATAGATAGATATATACATGACTTAAATATAGAACTGTAATAACGTTCTCCTTTTACACAAATATGCCTATGGTATATTGTACTTCCTTGTTGTCTCTAAATATTTCTGTAAAATGCTATGTAAAATCTACACTGTACCTGTCAATGTTATTCTTGTTTGCACTGGACCTTTTTTTCCCCGGGCCTCCTCTGAAAATGGGTTCACACCTAGATGGACTATCCCAGTCAACAAATATAAAATAAAATAAATAAATAAAATAAACCCCCCTTCCATATGGTGGGCTTCCCTTATGGCTACAAAATAAGCTAATAAAGTCAATGCTTGGGTTGGGTTCTTCTCAAGGATTACGCCATGAATAAGATAAAACCCAGACAGCAGTTATCCCATTTCCTGACCAGGGTTAAGGCTGCTATCAAGTCCTTGTTAGATGTGTTATTGGCATCCAGTATGCATTTAATTCCCTCATTATCCACTAGATTGACGTGGTCTACTTTTAAATTTGGAAGTTACAAAATTTCAGCTTACTTAAGGTTGAGACCAAAGATCAAAGTTGTGAAACTTTGAAATTAAAAAAAAAAAAAAAAAAAAAGTAAATAAAAAAAAAATCTTTTTTTATGTTTTTGCTTGTCTCCCTGCACCCCTCACACCCCCTGCTAATTAAATATACCAACTCCGGGATCACACTATAGAGGGGAAAACAGTAAATATACTGTTCCAGGCTCCACAGCGATCTCCATTTAAATGGTTCGAAGTTTCGAACTTCAATGTTATGGTCTCGACTGTAAGAAATTAGATATTTTGAAACTTTGAAATTTAGAAGTAGACCCAGTTGAAGATATCTGGAAACTCTCCTTTTATAATCTTGTCTTTCAGCTTAGTGGGAACATGTGCTGTGATGTGAGAGCCAGGTGAATTGAAAACTGTAAAGCTGAGGGTAATTATATGGGGATACACTCATCTGGGTGAGGTAGGACCTTGCTCACTGAACCTCTTACCTCCATGGACCCTCTATGCAAGTTAGGTAAAGATAACTGCGCCATCTGGTCAACATCAGTACCTACTCACACTCTTGGATTCAAAGTTGTAGTGGCAGCAAACTTTCTGTCTGAGGCTAAGTCAGTCTAACTCTCCCTTCTTACAGCAAAGAATTGATAGACTCATGTAAACAATTATCAGCAGATTGATGCCTACCAATAATATAAAGCCCTGTAGTCCCAACAAAGACATTACCTTGCGCTTCTGTTGATATGTCAGACATGCAGGAAGGGGTGAACCTTTGGCTGGAAGCATCTCTGATGGTCTTTTTCCAAGCCTTCTTAGCTGGAGCTGGTCTTTCAACTGCTTCCTCCTCTGGATTCAGTGTAGGTCTTTGCTTGGAATTCAGACTCTGCTCAGCCACCCCCACCATTTCTAAATCAATTAGCAAGCCATCTGCTTTCTGTGGCAGATGAAATCAACCCTCTTTAATGGACTGTACTGTGACCGAACTTGGAAAATAGATAGGATTAACACAGGGAACAATACAAACAAAACACACACACAGAAAACTTGGTTGGGAAGAAAATATGACAAACTAAAACCACATCAAGTTCCATTTAATATTAAAACGATTAGATGCTGGGATGCTTTGCTGCTGCGAGGTGCTAGAATGTATAGCTCTCAAGATGTTTACTTGTTCATCCTTTGCTTGAATCAATACCACTGTGACTAAAACCAGCTGAGCTGCTGCAGGGGTTCTGGAATGTCATGTCATATCCTACACAAACCTCTCTGCCAAAACCAAGTATGTGTACAACCTATGAATCAAGTGTTGAGGTAAACATTATATACTAGCAGTTATCTGAAATGCCATGCCCAAAACATTAATAAGATTCACACTGATATTTCAACTTTATTATAAAATCATTGTTCCCAAGATACCTTCACACAAATAATTATACAATACCATTTAACTGATTCAGTCCAATGAAGCTCAGGAGTTTTGTACTTTAACTTCCAGTGGGCAGAACCTAAGCCTTTTGACAGTATCAAATGATGTCCTCACATTTCAAACAAATGTTTATATTTCTGGAACCGTAGGGTTTACAAAATGAGTATAAATAGCAAACTCTTCAGCACAAACTATTTTTACCGTGGTAGTATTCTATAGGTTCTAGGTCTTACCAAATTTTAACAGTTAAAAAGTTTAAAAGTTAACAAAGGAACTATTACATTTGTAATATTTTGTAAACAACTTTCAATATCTCAGCAACCATTCAAGTTACACACATACTGTCAGCAATATTTTATTCATCGAGCTGACAGCTTTCATCTTGATGCGCCTGCTGATGGATCTGGTTGGCAGGAACAGAAGCACTCCCTTAAAAAGGGAGTGCCCACCTGAACCATCTCCCCTAGGATGACTCACAGCTCGTGGGCAACAAGCAATTACATGGTGAGTCATCATTAAGAGTGACAATCAGTGCATCAAGACTCCTTTAGAATAGATTACTGATACTGGGGAAGTAGATCAATAAGTGTTATTTTAGCTATATTGTTGCCACTACCTCACTTATCGTCCCACGTAGTTATGCATTGCCATTGTTGCTCTGAATTCTGATTTGCTGAGAACTGTCCTAATGATTTAATTGATGATGTATAAATCAAATGGAGTATTTAAAGTACGTACTAGAGTTTTCACTTTCTGGACAAAAAAATGTGATGCAAAATACTTAATATGGCTGGTGGCTTAATAGTACTTGATACATGAGGGTTATAGTAGATAGGAATTAATGCCTCAAGAATGATGATTTCGGAAGTATCAAACCCAGAAATCATTAGTCCTAGAACTGTAGATTAAAAAGTATTGCTTTGTACAAATTCAGTTTCCATCGTCTTATTTAAATATACTAATTCCATCATCACACAGCTCCAGGGAATGGGAAAACAGCATTCTTAGGGAAATATGTCCCTCATCATATCTGTACCAGTTTGCTACAGCAAACCAAATTACATTTGCTATTCAGTACACTATTACTCAGCAACCTCATAGAAATAAAACGTCTACATAGAAAGACAGACCTTTGATACTAGGTAAATATCAAGTCCAGAGCAAGCAGTACACACAAATTCAAACACATTTTAATTTTAGGAAAACGTTTCTCAAACTTGTTGTTCTGAGTACATTGGTTTGGATGATATTTTATTAAAAAAACTGACATGCATAGCAAATTACATTAGATAATGCTAAATAGTGATGTAATCTGCCTTCTTTGTGAGAGTTTTGATCACCTGTTCATTAAATATCTACCGTGTTTTGGATCAGAACCTAAACAGCATAAAGAACCTGTTCAGAAGCACTAACCACATGTTATGCATGTTATATATAAGGAAGGACTTTGAAAGAATCACGTTTCATGTAAGTAAAGGACAGGCATTGCTGATAATTACAATCATCTCTCCTACCTTCATCTGTCCATCATTGTATTTGGTGAATTATTTTAGTGTTAATGCAATTTTATTAAAGCTGTATTGATAAGACAAAACAGTTTTTGCATGAAGGAATTGCAACTTTCTGAATCACTAGACTTTATGTACTGTCTGCATGTTTTAGTTTAATTGTGTGCACATGATATACTAAATGTGAAATATTCCAATTACTTCTTATTGCAGTTTGAGCATTAAGGGGATAGGGAAAAAACATAACTTGCTCTGTCTTAGGCAGTTTGGAACAACAGAAAGAGCTGCTACAAAATCATCTAATATTTTTTTTCTGAAGCACTAGATTGAATTTGATCCATTGCATTAGTTGTTTCAATGAAAATAGAATGTTAACCTTGGAATGTTGCAAGTGGAAGAAATATTTGTTTTTTATACAGTATCATATATGCTTACCTCTGAAATGACAGCTCACTAAAAAAGTATTCTAGATGATTATTATATCCAGTATACTTTGCAGAAATTTAACATAGCACCTGTAATGATAACCAAAATGTCAAAGTGTGGTAGTAAATAAACTAAAGTAACTGAGGTCTGTCTTTGAAGGTAAATATGTATCCATTTTGGACATTTCAGTGTGACACTTCCATGTACTAACAAAACATTGTTCAACTTCAAATCGCATTTAAGACTGCATTTGTAATCTGAGAAATTTTACCACAGCCCATCTCTGAATTTAACCCCATCGGTGTATTTGCTTGAAAACAGGCCATTGTAGCAATGGCATGACAGAGCTGAAAAAAAAAAAACATTCTGGTGAAATATATAGGGTTTTAACTTTTGATCTATTGATAACTGAACAGACAAGTATTTTAGGCCACTGCTTTGATGTGCTGAATGAAAAGAAGATCA
The DNA here is from genome assembly GCF_019279795.1 of Protopterus annectens. NCBI lineage: Eukaryota > Metazoa > Chordata > Ceratodontiformes > Protopteridae > Protopterus > Protopterus annectens. The sequence goes on from NC_056749.1 coordinate 352,753,275, forward strand.
AAACAGTAATCCTAATGTAAACTATGAATAATGCAACATGTGAAGCTATGGCAATGAAAGTCCACACGCTTACTGATGTAGTGGTTATATATAAATAGTCATTTACCAGTTATCCTTTGAAATTTGTTTAAGAAACATTTCTGGAGTAACCAAAGGGTGGTCTACGCCAACAACCATGTAAGGTTAATATGATGTCCTTAGACGTTTCAGTACAACACATTGCTATAGTTGACCCCAGTTGTCAGCTGGTTAAAACTTTGGCATGTCAAGGATGGCATGTTGCAAATGGAAAAAAAATGGAAAATATAAAATATAAATTATTATTTCTTGTGAGATGTATAACAGAACATTTTGTACTCTGCCTGTTAGACTTCTTTAAAAAAGTCTGGATAATTATTGCACAATCTATTTAACCTCAATAGTTCTCCATAAGGTAAAGTGGACAACAGATGGTGGGGGGGGGGGGACTAAGGCCATGAGGAAACTGACCACCATCCTCAAACGTTTTAATCATACAATGAATTCCCCTTCTAACTTCATATCAAGAAAAGTAGTACTATTACCACACTGGAAGTTATCAAAACTCAAATTAAATCTATTAATTTGTAAATAATCCACAACATCAGACACATAATTAATCCCACCTTTACAAATAAAAATCAAATAATCTATATATCTAAAATAATGTAAAACATGTTTACAAAAATTTGATTATATAAATGTTTCAACTCAAATAAACCCATAAAAAATAGCATATATACAGGGCAAAAGATGCCCCCATAGCTGCACCTTTCAACTGATGGTATACATTATTAAACTCAAAAGCATTATTAACCAAGCAAAAATATAATAATTTTAAAATATAATTAGATAGGGGACTATCTCCCAAAAAGCAATGAAGGGCTTCAATGCCATAAACATGCTTAATACTCATTATGAAGTTCTTCACATCCAGGGTGATCCAAAACATATCATCAGCCCACTTAAAGTCAGACATTTTTTCAAGAAAATCACCCTTGTCCTTAATATACTAAGGAAGTTTTATAACAAAAGGTAATAAATATCCATGCAGTAACTTTCCTATATTATATAAACAAATATTTACATGTAGATATTATAGGACGTCCTGGTGGGTTAAAAGTGTTTTTATGGATTTTTGGCAAAGAAAAAAAAAACAACCAACTTACAACCTTCTACATAAAATTTCTTTTCAATGTCAGTCTTGGAAAAATAACCAAATATGTAACTTTTATATAGCAATTCATTATATTTATCCAAAACTGATATATAAACATCCACATTAAGTATTTCATAAACACCTTCTGTCATTAAGATGATCATAACACATTTGTAAATATTGTGTATAATGCATTATCACAATTTTATTGCCTTTTCAGACAGCTTAATAACCAAATCATTTTGCCTGTACAGAATCTATAAAGCATTCCAATCAGTCTTGGTTAAATTATATTGTACAAGATGTCTGCTACTCATAAAATCATTATATGCCTTTTCAATAGCATAATTTACCATAGCTGAAAAATGTTGGATTCCTTCATGATGGAAGGAAGGCATATGCAAACTCTTATAAGTAACTTTAATAGTATCAAGTGTACAATATGCATTAACTGTAGAAATATTCCCCAGGTCCAAATCACAAGAAAAAGAAAAACTTTCATCACTCTCAGAAGATTCTGGAACCACATCAAACTCATTAACTAATGATTCCTCATTATGATCATTCTTATTATAGAGAACGTATATGTCAAATGCAATTTCCGAACTAACCGAAAAATTTCACATTTTAAAAAATAAAGTCTTGGTAAGACAGTGTGCACAAATTTATGACCAAAATTAAGTACTGCAAGCTATGTATGAGTCAACGTGTTATCAGGTATATTAAGAAATAGAGAGTTATTATAATTAATACTAAAATTACTGCCATTGGCCTTTTTTGTATTGAAAATGTCCCTCTAAGTGAAGGAGTTACCAATGTCTTGGACGTTTCTTCCTAGTTTTCTGTCATTGTACACATTTGACTTGCCAGCATGGAAACTCTGAAACTTTTTTGATAATTCAGTGGATGCTGAGCAGGTGTTAAGGGGGGATAGCATATTCATCACTTTTCCAATCAGTGGAAAAGCTGTTTGCATCCAATGATGCAAAAGAAACCATTTGTTGTTCCCTAAGCTCTTGTCTTAACACATCCAGCTGCTGGTTACATAATGTTGCGGTACAGATGCAACATTATGTTCAGCAGCTGGATATGTTAAGGCAAGAATTTCAGATGAAAGGCTATGAAGAAGATCTTTTTAATGAAACATCTAACTATGTAACTAATTAAAAAGAAGGCAGAGCTAAACAATATTTTGCATCAGAACATGCACGGACTTACCAAAGTTGTAATAACAACATTAAGTTTAGGTACATAATGAAATACAATGTTAATACTAGTGGTGTTACTGATATTATATGGAGAAATTGGGACATACTAACTGCGATGCCATAAGGAAATGCATGAAAAGAAGGACCAATCCACTAGAATTAAAAGAAAAGGTACTGTTCCATGCAATAATTTAGTTTTTTGTAAACACGTTGTTCCTTCTATTACTTTTGAGCATACATGAACAAAGCATATTTATGAATTTGAGGGCTTTGCTACTTGTAACACAGAAAATCTAGTTTATTTAGCTTGTTGCATAACATGTACTAGTTTCTATATAGGTAAATCTAGCAGAAAAGTTAAGGAAAGAATTTCTGAACATCTTTCAGAAATTAGAAGGAACATACTTATTAATTCATTGGTTAAGCATGTTCATGGCAATGGTACAGATCATGCATTTAAATTTAGAGTAATACAAAGGATATTTTTTAACGTAACAGGTGGTGATGTTCTAAATGTACTGCACTAGCTGAATACAGGTGGATTTTAATATTGCAGGCTGACCGTGCACCTGGATTAAATCCTTCAGTAAGTTTAAAATGTGTTAAAACTAAAGCAAATGAAACTGAAATGAATGTTACTATTGACTGCCTGTATCTCTTACGTTGCTTTTGAATGTACTTTTTATATGTGTTTATGTTTCTATAAACTAGGTTCTCTGTATAACAAGCTGAGCTGTTACTGAGCAATGGAATCAAGCGCTGTGTTTAAAAACTCTGTATTTGAACTGTCTTTTACATGCATTGAACAAGGGATTATTCCTGAAAGTTCTGCTGTTTGCATTTGGATTAAAATAAGTTGAGTTTTTTTATTTCTGGTGTTGAGCTCCAGTTTTTAATATTCTTACTATTTGACCCGTGGTGGTGGTGGTGCTGCGGTAGCGTTGTCACCTCACAATAAGACGCTGTCCGGTTCGATTCTCAGCTAGAGCGTCTTCTGCGTGGAGACATGCGTGAATGGGCATACCTTCATTGAAGGTTGTGCATCAGGGCTGGTAACTTGGCACGTAAAAATCAACTACCAATCATTAGCGGACCAGAGTTCCGCTGTGGCGACCCCTAACCGGGAAAAGCCAAAAGACACAAAAAAATATTTGTTGTATTTAACTTGTTGACCTCAAACACTCAGTTACACTCTTTGAAGCTGACTGTTTGTTTTCGTTTGGCATTGAACTGAGTACCAGTTTTACCAGCACTATGGATGATGTTCCTGAGACACAGCTACTATCAAATTCAGCTAGAACTCATTAGTATTTGGATGATGTTTTGGCCATTCACGCCAACCCTTTGCTTAAGAGTATGACTGGCTTTGCAGCAGCTGTTAAATCTATGCCTGGTGGCCAAGAAACTACAATCCTACAGCAGATTATGACACTGGAGAAAAAGGTACAATATTTTAAACAGCTGCAATGACAGCATTTAAGTTTTCAAGTATAACTTGAACTAGATATTGTTCCACAAGGTTTATGTATATTAAAAATGCCAACTTATGGTAACACCTACCCAATGTTGATTAAAAAATGGTGGAATTAAATCTTAAACTCAGATCTGACTATATGACCCTTCTGAATGAGTTTTTTTCAGATATTGAAACAGAAAACTGCAAAATGAGATGTTAGCACTGGAAAATGCATTTTAAACACATCTTGTTATAAAGATTATTTGCACTGTTATGTTGGAATGTTTAACAGTCTCTGATAAATGACTTGAGCAAAAGAAAAAGCACATGTTAACTACGGACATCAATGATGACTTTAGGTACAGAAATATCTTTTCTTGGCCTAAGAATACTAGGCTGTTGGAGGAAGAATTGAGAATTTTGTACATAAACTAAATGACATTACTTTACCAATGACTGCCTCTTCTTGAGAGTTGGTGCATCTTGTCCATTTGTAAATGAAAATGTTTCAAATGTAAATACTGTGCATGAAGATGGTGTGCAAAATATCTCCCTACAGAGGGACTTATATGTACATACCACCACTAACTATAATAATATTAATGTTTCCAGTACCAGATACATCTAATAATGCAGTTTCCCATGAGGAGGATTTTCATCAGGTTTTGACATCCGTGAAGTAAATCACCTGGAGAGAGTGGAACTAGGAAGAAGAGACCTATTACAGGGAAGAAACACAAATCAAAGAGGAAGAAGATATGCCTGCATGAGATCAAACGGTCCGCAGACTCGCAGCAAGTTGAAAGTGAAGAGATGAACAATTTTACAATTTTGATATCATTAATTTATCTAGCAGCATAATATTTCCCTGATAAGAAGAGGCTTGCAGTTTATATCAACAGCTAAAGACTCTATTGTGGATGTTATTACTGATCCTAAGTTGTATGCAAGGAATTTAAACTTTAAATTAATGCTTCATTATTCTTTTAGGTGTCCTGTAATTACAGCATTCTATAATACTTGTGTGAAACAGCTGTATGTGCTTTTTTAATAATTTGAAGCACATAATAAGAGTTATAATTTGTCAAAAGAAGAATTTCATTCTTTAAAGTGACTGCAAAGTAATATTCATACCTCTCAAGTGTACCACATTACGAGGAACGTACCTCATTTGGGGTCTTAAAAAGTTCACGTTCCTCAAAGTTCCTCAAAGTTCCACATTGAAAGACTCTGTCACACATTCAGTGTTAGGAATTTTTTTAAGTGAAATCTATTGTAAATAGATATGAATCATATTAATTCATTAAATGATCTGCTTTATAAATAAAACCAGCATATTTTAACCATCCTGTGACCTTCCTAGTTGAAGTTGTTAGTAAGCCATTAGTATGTGTTCCACATTTTGCCCATTTATTCCACATTATGAGGGCTAGTGTTCCTAATTTTGGAGATGGAAGGTACAGAGCTATGGTAATATTAGTATTGTGATTAAACAGGCAGAGAAAGTATAATGGATAATGAAAAATATAATCAGTTTATGCAGCATTTTTAGATGACACAAGTACTTTTCATTTGTTAAATAGGATTAATGTGAACAATATAATATGTAGGGTTAATGCTATTTATACACTTCAGGTACAAGATGATACTGAATTCTAAATATCCATATCTTTCAGACTGATCTTACCCTACCTCCCTACTCTCTACAACATACTTTCAATTTTTACTTCCTACTAAATAATATCCACATTCTCATCCCACTTGCACTACCTTCCAAACATATTCACCCTGTCCCTCTTTGTCTGTTACAAAATTATGCACCTTCTCCTAACTACAGCTCTACTTCTCCTCTCTATCTCTACCTCCCATTATCATACTTTAACATACATAAACCCCACCCCTACACCTTGCTACCCACTTACTCCCCACTAACCTTCTCTTACATTCCTTACTGCTCCATCTCTATTCTATCACAATGATACTTTCCTTCATAAAATAAAAGTATTCCCTCTGCCCCCTCTATCTCCCAAATACTTCCTTTTCAGTCTAATCTACTCAAATTCAAAACTTCCTATTCCAAACATACTACTGTTAGGAGACATACACCCCAAATCTGGTCTCACTTCCAGCCCCCCTGTCCCCACCCATCCCATAACCCCCACCCTCACCCCCTACCCTACTCTCGTCTCAAACTTACAACTCCTTATCTATTAGAAACTTCACTTTATTTTCCCTCAACATTCAAAGCATTGTAAAGAAAGCCACTGAACTTCACTCTTATATCTCTCCACACCCTTGACATCCTCATAATCTCTGAAAACTAGCTAAAATCCCATATAGCTGACAGTGAAATTCTACCCCCTGGCTATAATATTAATCGTCAGGATAGACTTAATAAAAATGGGGAGGTGTAACTGTTCTTTATTCTGATCAACTGACTATATACCCTCTATCTTTCTCTCTACCAAATTTCCAGCCAGCAGAAGTTCTCATTGTGAACTGCAAACTGAACAATCACAAAACATTTGCCATTGCCTGTATCTATATACACCCTGGCAAAAAAATCCATATCCTGGAAAACTTTCTCTCCTGGGTCTCACATACTAACTCCTATGAAACTGTTATACTTGGTGAAGTCAACATTAATTGGAATGCTCTATTCTATGTCACTCCAAATGACAGCATTAACCTTTACACTTTCTCCTAACTAATTACTACCCCCACTTGCATTACCAAACTTTCCAATATTGGTACTACAATAGACTGGATCCTTACCTCTAGCCCTGACCTGTACCTTGACCTCTCCACACTTCCTGATATCCAAAGTGACCACCTCCCCACCTCTATCCATAGACAGTCCCCACAATTGCTCAAATCTCAACAGTACAAACATTGTTGTAAACTTACCAATTTCACCCCTGCCAACTTTAATGATATACTCTCCTCTATAAACTGGTCCTTTCTCCACAATCTCTCCCTAGAAGAAGTTGTTCTGAAATTTAATAGCATTTTCTTAACACTGTAAACTCCTTGGCCCCATTAGGAAAATTAGAATTAAATCTAACTTCACTCCCTGGTTAACTAAAGACACTCACTCCCTCATGCAAAAGCATGAGAATGCTTGGAAAGACTAGCAAAAAAATAAAATCTTCTCCAGTTATTAATGCTGCAGAGATGTACGCAATCTTACGAAAAACACATCAACCGTGATAAAAAAAAAAAACTTTTACCTCAACCCACAAGAAAATCCTCATTCTAACCCCAAAAAGTTCTGGAATACTGTCAAGAAGCCGTTACATCCAGGTATGCCCACTATACCAAATCCTACTCATACCAGCTCAGCCTTGGACACTGCAACACTCTTAAACTCCTTTTTCATTGATTCCATTCATATATTAACAAAAAACAGCACAAGTACCTGTACCACTACTTCCCCCTTCCTCCCACACACCCCTCCTTCTCACTCAAACCTGAGCCTACTGCTTACATCAGATCTCTTCTCTACAAACTCAAATCTTGTTCACCCTCCCCTGATAATTTGCCACCTTTTTTCTTTGCATTAGCTACAAAAGCTATTGCATACCCTGTTTCCATACTAATGAATAGATCAATTAAAAAAAATCTAGTTCCTGATATCTGGAAAAATGTTATGTTACTCCCCTCCATAAAGGAGGAAACTCTCCTGACCCTCTAATTTCAGACCCATTGCAATTATTTCTCCCTTATCAGATTCTTGAAAAATGCATCCATGAACAGCTCCTTCCTTGCTCATCTGCTTAAGGAAAATCTCCACACCCCTACACAACACAGCTGTCACCGTAACCATAGAACTTCTACAGCAGTAATATCTTTCACACAGACTATATCTAGATCTCTAGACAACAATAAATTAGTCTCATGTATACTCCTTGACCTCTCTAAGGCCTTTGATACTGTCTCTCACAATCTACTTCTGGTCAAACTATCTAACCTCAATCTCTCCAATTCTGCTATTGTCTGCTTCACTAGCTACCTCTCCAACTGACTTCAGTCTATAAGATGGCTGTTCACATCTTCTCCATCACTGTACTCAGTTGAAAAAAAGATACCATTCAACCACCTCCTTCTGAACCCAAACAAAACCAAACTCCGACTTTTCCTTCCTATACCTGTCCAACACCTTAAATCTACCTTCAGTGTCTTCTCCTTAAACAACACACCTATCAATGTTGAACTCCATACTAAACTATTAGGTGTCATTATAGATGATCAGCTTAAATTCAATCTTCATATCTAAAACTGCATCAAAAAGACTAATCAAAAATTAGGCCCCCTATAGAAGCAAAAAATCCTCACAAATGATTCTAAACTCACACTAGCACAGCCTACCTACTTCCCATCCTACTATATGCTGCCCCAGTATTTATAAACCTTCAAACAAATTGTGACGACCCTGTACTGACCCAGTAATCAAAGACCCTCAATCCTCACAACTAGCACCAGTGAGGGAAGGACACATTGGGAGGATGACAAGTACACACATAGCAAAGTACAGCTTCCCTTAACAACACACAAAGATCGCAGTCAGTCTGGGGCTGATTTCTGCCTCTTTCCAGACCCCCAATAACTGCTTAAATATCTCTAAACAAACCAGCCATAAATAAAATGTTTAAATATATTTAATAATAAATAATAAAAGAACAAGGCAATATTCAATAACTCAGCACAGGTACTACAGAGTTTAGAATCACTGGAAATATCTTGAAATAACATTGCAGGACAGTCTCAAATAAATGCAGAAAACATCTAAACTAATCTTTACTATATTCCTAACTAGAGGGCCATGGTGGTGCAGCGGTTAGGGTTGTCACCTCACAGCAAGAGGTTCTCCCGTTCGATTCTTGGCCGGAGCGACTTCTGTGTGGAGTCTACATGTCCTCTCCGTGGTTAAGTGACGTTAAAGACATGCAAGTAGGTTCATGCGTGAATGGGTGTGCCTTCTTTGAAGGTTGGACGTCAGGCTGGCAACTTGGCACCGTTAAAGATCCACAGCAATCATTAGTGGAACAGAGTTCCGCTGTGGTGACCCCTAACCTGGAAAAGACGAAAGACAATATGTATATATATATATATATATATATATATATATATATATATATATATATACATATATATCTAGCTGTACCCGGCCACACGTTGCTGTGGCTCAGTCTGGTTAAATGGAAAAGAAAGAAAAGAGAAAGCACACGTTTCTAATATGTTTAATTTCACAATGCTTGTGGGTATACAATATTTTTTGTTGTTCCATTGTCTGTGCAGATATAGAGATTGTCTGGTTTGCCAACTCTAGAACACACAACATATAATTGTCCATGTGAGAAGAAATCCATGTGTAGATCTAAACCGCACAATTCTAAAGATTGGCCCTGAACTTTGTTGATGGTGATTGCAAATGCCAATCGAATTGGGAATTGCAATCTCTTAAATTGAAATGGCATATCCGTTGGAATCATAGGAATGCGAGGAATGAGGACATCTTCACCTTTGAAAGGTCCTGTCAAGATTGTTGCTTCTATGACGTTGCTCATTCATTTTTTTACTGCAAGCCACGTGCCGTTTCAAAGCTTTTGCTGGTTGATATTTCGCAGCATGATAATTGGCATGCCAGTTTTCAATTGCAGTACGTGCGGTGGCATCCCTGGCAGATCGAGTGAATTCAAAAATTCTGTTGGATAATTAACCGCTTCATCTGCTTCCACAACAGTGTCGACGGACTTCTATGTGACTGCCTCACTTTGAATGTTAGACTGAATAATATTGTTAAGTTCATAGACGTCTTTGTTCTTGGCTGCAAGAATAGCTTGTTCAGTCAGCCAATCATGCTTCTTATAATTGGTTTGAATATTAGGAAATACTTTTTCAACCAATTCTTCTTTTGATGTCACTAAATTGCAGATGTTATGAGGCAATGAAATTCGTCCTGAGGTCAGATCAACCGGCACCTTTCTGTTCCCAATTTCTAGCAATTGATGTGAGAATATCTCAGCTGATCGATCGTTTTGAAGCTGGATACGCATATTTGTAGTTAATTTTAATATCTTTCCATGTCGCTACAAAGTAGAGTATTTCAGGCAAGCATTTATTTTGTCCGCTGGTGTCGATCGAGGAGAACGAAGCAGATCTGAAGCTGCAGAATGCGATCGCCATGCTCACAACCGTGCATCCTCAAGTCTGGCTGCACGTCGCTCTGCTGCTTCCTCGGCACGTATTTGAGCCATTCTTTGTCTGTTTTGCTCATTCGCTGATGCCCGTTCTTCCTCAGTTTGATTTGCAATTATTTGTCGCTCTGCTTCTGCTCAGCAAGTACGACGACCTAAGTTTGATCTTCTGCGAGGCATTATTTGGATGAACTAAAGCAGATTGATTGCACTGAAAAAGAAGTAAGAAAGTTATAACAAAAACATATAAAATTGCATATTTGTATACAAATATATAGAATCCATAGTAGGTATATAAAAACATGCGCATATTCGAATACAACGTGTGACATCTATATAATAGTAGGTATATAAAAACACGCGCGTATTCAAATGCAACATTGTGTGAAACTTTCAAAGCAATCGGTGAAGAACTTTCGGAGATTTAAGATTTTGAACAAACGAACATTTACATTTTTATTTATATATATATATATATATATATATATATATATATATATATATATATATATATATATATATATATATATATATATATACTATATTCCTAACTAGATCTAAAAGAAATTACTGTATCACAGACTTACTTACAGAGCAAGGCAGAAGTGCTGAAGATGGACGTTTCCAGGTCAAAACAAAATAAAAAATGCAAAGTCTTTCTCTGAGAGAGTTCTTAAATCAATATCAAATATTACTGCCGGGTCAGCTCAGATGACATCACTCCTTGTCAAATGCCTTCAGTTCCCAGGCTAACAGAAACCTAACAACATTTTAGCATCTCTGTGTGAGAAGTACATATCTCTCAGATGATGGCTCAGAACTGGGAGTCGTAAAACAATTAAACACTTATACATTTTAAACCTAGTAATTATTTCTCTTTCAAGACAATAGAAAAACTTCTAGGTCTAGACATCCTGTCTTCTTGATGAAACTAAGAGAACACAATCATAAAACAATTTCAACTTATTTTCTTGCGGTTTTGCAAGTTAACGCTGTATGTTCCAACTTCTACTATTAAACAATATATTTGCATAGGTATATAGTTTATATACATTTCTTTTCTTTTCCAGTAGGGTAACTGTGGTTACATTCTTGAAGCTCAGTACATAACATACAGTTCAACATACACTTTTTCACCACTAATGTAATATACACATAAGATATACTCTTACATTTGTGAGACAAGCATATGAATCATATTAATATTCAAAAATTAGATATGATTATTTACAAAATTCCAGCTATCTGGGCTGGTAGTGTGACATTTCTCTCCTCCCCGAATTCTGAAGCTAGTTTTTCAATTGACTTTTGAAAAACTTTGCTTGAGATGGTGAACCTATCTGGGGATACGCTACCCCAATCTCTGGTTTGAGAGCCCATCTGCGTTAGCATTACTAACCCCACTGCGGTGCTGCACTGTCATATCATATGCTTGCAACCCTAGGCTCCACCTTAAGAACTTGGCATTTTGCTGGCTGGCTCGATGTAGTTATGTTAAGGGATTGTGGTCTGTAACTACAATGGATTTTCTTCCAGACAGATAAGGCTGAAGTTTCTGCAGTGCCTGCACTATGGCTAGGCATTCCTTTTCTACAAGTGCATAGCATTCCTTCCTGGGTTGGAGCCTACAACTTAGATAAACCACTGGGTGCTCTTCTTCTTTTGAAGAAATCTGGCTAAGTACAGCCCCCATCCCATGGTTTGAAGCATCCACCTGCACAACAAATTATTTGCTGTAATCTGGACTTGCTAAACAAGGGGATCCTCCCAAAGCTCCTGTAAGCTTCTGGAATGCCTACTTACATGCTGGGGTCCACACTACCTTATCTGGCCTGTTTTTCCTTGTCAGGTCTGTCAGGGGAGCAGCTATGGTACTATAACTGGGGATCAACTTTCTATAATACCCTGCTGTCCCTAAGAATGGCTTCACCTGCTTTTTGGTAACAGGGGCAGGCCATGACTGAATGCCTTCCATTTTGGCAGGTTCTGGCCTGATTTGCCACACTCCACTCTATGTCTTAGGTAGGAGACCTCTGCCATACTCACCTGGCATTTACTGGGCTTAATGGTCAACCCTGTCCTCTGCAGTCCCTCCCTTACATGCTGAAGGTGGTCTTGGCAGGAATGGCTGTAGATGTCCATATCATCTAGGTAAGCAAGGGCAAAAATCTCCTGCTCCTATTACAATACGATCTACCAGCCTCTGGAAAGTCGCTGTGGCATTCTTATTCCCAAAGGGCATTTTGTGAAGTCATATGAGCCAAAAGGAGACACATTGGCTGACTTCTCTCTATCACTGAGTGTCAGGAACACCTTCCAGTAACCCTTGTTAAGATCAATGGTGGTAAGATACTTAGCCCCACCCAGTTGCTCTAGGGCTTCATCTGTCCTAGGCATGGGGTAAGCATCTGACTCTGTGTGACTATTTAATTTCCTGAAGTCCACACAGAACCTGGTGCTGCCATCCTTCTTTGGTACCAGCACCACTGGGGAGGCCCAGGGATGGCTGGACTCCTGAATTAACCCTAGGTCCAACATTTCCTGTATCTCTTCCTCAGAGTGTGTTTGACTCTCTCAGGCACCCTATAAGGAGGCTGCATAATAGGCCATTGGGGTCCTGTATCCACATGGTGCTGCACCAGGTGGGTGCATCCTGATATCCCAATGAACATGTCCCCAAACTCCTGTAACACTGCTCGGATATCTTGAACCTGGGTAGGGGATAGCTGCTGGGACATTGCTACCCCTTCCACTGAGGTGTCAGTCCGAGCCTCACTGAGGAGATCAGTCACCAGATCCCCCTCAGACGCCTCCTGCAATCCACTGCAAATACTCAGCACAAGGGCCTCCCTATCATAGGTTCATAGGTAGGTACTAGGCTATCGGCCGAAGGGTGTAAGTAAGCCTAGCTAAGATTCCCTGGCTTATGCCACTCAAGAAAGTAAATTTCCTGTGCCCCTGTTGAGCAGAGCCACAGAGGTGATCCCCAGGGTGTATTTCCTATTTCCCATCCACTCATCAAGATTTTTTCTTGAAGAGTGCTAATGAGGAACTTTGCTTGACATAGATGGGTAGCTTGTTCCAGAGCATAGGAAGTCTCTGGGACAGGAATCTATTCCTCCAGCATGTCCTGTTTATTGTGGTAACAAGTTTAGTTCTCTAGAGTGTGTAGCTCAGAGGAATTAGGATTTCTTTAGGTGTAGCATGTCCAACAGCTCTGGGTTAAACATAGCTTTATATGTTAGGCAGAGATCTCCTCAGAGTAGGCGATATGCTACAGAGTAAAGCTGGAGTTTTTTTAGATGGTCAGTGTAGGGCATCTGTTTGAAGCCAGTAATCCTCTTTGTGAAGTACTTCTGTGGCCTTTCCAGCTGCTGCAGATGTCTTGTGAGGTACATTCCAAAATGGGCATTGTACTCTATAATGGGTCTAATGAGTGCCGAGTAGAGGGGAACAATGACCTCTTTTTTCCTGGATGAGAACCCTTTTGTTATGAGGTGTGCCACATAGAAGGATTTTCTGACTACTGTGGTGATGTGATTATCAAAGGAGATACTACTGTCCACCTGGGTCCCAAGGTCTCTTATCACACATTCAGCATTAAGTAGACTGCTGTTTATGTGTTAGTTCATGGGTACAGAGTTTTTACTAAAGGGGATGACAATGCAATTTTTGGCACTGAGGTTGAGGCCATGCCTCTGACACCAGGCATCTGTCTCAGTGAGGCCTTTCTGTAGGATGTCCGCATCATTTAGGGACTCGACTATGGCTCCTAGTTTGCAGTCATCTGCAAACTTTATTAGCCAGAGGCCTTCTGTGTTACCCTGTACTTCAGTGAAGTAGATACCAAACAGGAGCGGTCCCAGGACTAAACCCTGTGGTACTCCACTTGTCACTGGTTTGAAGTCAGATTTGGAGTCTGCAACTTTTACAGTGTGGGTTCTGTCAGTGAGGCAGTTGGCAACCCATCTTGTGACATAGGGATTTATACCTACTTTAGTGAGTTTAGCTATAATTCCAGAATGGGGGATGGTGTCGAAAGCCTTGGCGAGGTCAAGATAGGCTGTGTGAACCACATTACCTCTGTCTACAGCTTTGGTGACTGCCTCAAAGAAGCTGATGAGGGTCAGAATGCATGATCTGCCTTTCACAAACCCGAAGTTGGTAGGGTCCAGAGTTTGGAGGTTACCAATATCTTTGTTTATGAGTTCCATGATGATATGTTCCATGGCCTTGCAGACCGGGCTCATCAGGCTAATAGGGCGATAGTTCTCAGGATCAGTGGTGGCTCCCCCTTTGTGGCGTGGGATAACTGCTGCTGTGCGCCATTCAGTGGGCACAAAGCCTGACGTGAGACTATGACTGAACATGGTGCTTAGGTGGGGAGCTAGTTCATTCTGAAGTTTGTGTAAAATGCAGCTTGGGATGTTGTCCGGTCCCATGGATGGTGTGTTTTTGGTTTTAGAGAGTGCAGCTTTTACCAGCATAAATGTGATTGCAGGGACTCTACATTCTTCCTGTACAGATATGGGCCCTTTAGGGGGTGAGAGGGTAAGGTAAGGTTTCATCATGTTAACATGGTACAATTTGTGACCCTGCCTCCTGCCTAGCAGTTCTGCCATGTAGTTAACATCACTGACCTTCCTTCCCACCTTCTAGGGTCCCTCCCAAGCTTCCTGCAGCTTGTTGTGCCTGACAAGAATGAGAACCATTGCTTGCTGCCTTACAGCATAGTGTCTAGCTTGAGCATTCCTGTCATACCAGACCTTTTTCCTGATGTTGGGCTTCTGCCAAGTTCTCCTGAGCCAAGCCCATGAGTACCCCCTCCCACTCATCTCAAATCAAATCTAGAGGACCCCTCACACTATGCCCATACAACAGCTCAAAGGGTGAAAACCTCTCTGTAAGCAAACAACACATGGGGCAAATATTTGTCCCATTCCCTCTTAAACTGGTCTGCAAATGCTTGTAGCATTGTCTTGAGTGTAGAGATTAACGCCTCAAAAAAGCATTAGTCTGTGGATGGTAGGGGGTGGTCTTTAGGTGCTTCAACCCACAGTACTTCCACAGACAAGCCAGCAGGTCTGACATGAAATTGGCACCTATGTCAGTCATTATTTCTTTTGGGAAACCTACCCTGCTGAAAATCTCTGACAGAGCATTTGCCACCTTTTCTGCCTCAGTGCAGGACAGAGCCACTGCCTCAGGGTATCTGGTAGCATAATCTACTACCACTAGGATATACTTTTTCAGTATGGAACTTGGTGTTCACAGAGGCCCCACAATATTCATAGCTACTCTTAGAAATGGCTCCTCTATCACAGGCAAAGGCATCAAAGGAGCTTTCACATTTTCTCCTGCCTTGCCTACCTTTTGGCACTGCTCACAGGTCCTGCAGTAACCTGATACATCTCTGGAAATCTCAGTCCAATAGAAGTTCTGCATAATACGTCTTTTTGCATGCTTCATGCACAAATGACCTGTAAATGGAATATCATAGGCTATGGCTAGAAGTGACAGACTGTAGGCTCTGGGCACTACCAAATGTGCTGTCTGCTGGGCCTCCCCCAGGCTACCAGATGCACATGCTTGTTTCCAAGCCTGACCGCGTGTAACTGCATGCACACATGGTACTGCATTATCAAATCATTCCCTACTTGCTGGCTTCCTTTACTACCCTCCCAGTCAAGGTGAACCCTAGCCAAAGGTATTTGAAATGGGGTCCCTCCTAAAGCTCTGACTGGAGTAGACTGCCCAAGAAAGTAGTGCTCCTCTGTAAAATTTGCAGGCTTCACAATGGCTAGGTCAGAGGCTGTGTCTCTCATAGCCATGGCCTCTTTCCCATTCACTAAGATAGGATATAACCTCTTGTGGTAGTTTGGTACCCTTGTTGTTTTGAGACAACCTACTGTTGTCATTTTTTCATTCCCACTTACTGGCTTTCCCAACTTTTGTTCCCCACCTTGACTCTGTGGACATCTATATGCTACTTGGCCCCATTGGTTGCATTTAAAACATTTAACCCTAGGTCCTGGATGTGTACCTGGACTAGTGGCTTTCCCTGCTACTGGCAGACTCTGTTGGGGCAGTCTGGGCTGCCTACCATGGGTTACCATAGACACGTGAGCAGCAATGGGTGTCCTTTCCTGTGCAGCGATGCCCTGCTTGCTAGGTATAGGTCTCCCATCTTCCCCAACTCATCTGCAGTAGTGTATTGTCTATCAGCTAACCAGATTCTCATGTCCTCAGGCAAAGTGCTAAGAGCTTGTTCCCTCACCAAATGGTCTGCCAGCCCTTCAAAAGTGGTGACCTGACATCCACTCACCCACCTATGAAAATAAGTGCTTAGTTCAGTAACATATTCACACAAACTTTTATCTGCCTTGAGTCTATGCTCACAAAACTTTTTTATAAGCTTCAGGTATTAACTTAAAACATTCTAGCAAGCAGTTCTTTACAACATTATAATTTAAACAATCAGTATCTGACAGTTTAGAAATTACAGTTACAGCTTTACAGTGGAGTAAGGGGGTCAGGAACCATACCCAGAGCCCTTGGTCAAAATTGTACTGTTTACATACCCTTTCAAACATATGAATGAAACTATCAAAATTATACCCCTCTGTAAATTGTGGAAGAAATTTACTGACCTTTGTTGCTTCTGGGTTTCGGTTACTCCCTTCCCCATTACCTCCATGACTCTGGTGAAGATTCAGCATCTCCTTTTCATGTTCCCTCTGCCTCTCCTTCTCAGCCTCCAGACATCAATGTTTCTCATTTTTCTCAGCCTCCAGACATCTCAGTCTTGCTGCTGCCTCAATTTCCAAATGCTTGGCCTCCATCTCAAGTCTCTTTAACTCCAGATGGATTTTAAAGTCCTCTGTGGAAACATTGAGCTGTCCATTTTCTGAGAGTTGTACATCTCCAAGGCCAGTCTGATTGACCTCCTGGTTGCTATTCTGTGATGCAGCTGTGATTATAGCTGCAATCATGTCTGCTTTAGTCAGCTTGGCATGCACCAGTCCTTTAGCCTGGCACATTTCAGCCACCTGGATCCTTGTCAGCTTGCCATACTCCTCTGCTGACATGCTTGCCTGCTCTCCCTGACTAACTAAGCTAACAAAAAAATAAAGCAATTGTGGTATGAACTCTGAATGTTCACTGCGTGGCTGATTAAGAGTACAGACACCTTCAGTGACCACTGTACACAGGCTACAGGAATTCAATATGCACACCACTACTAGTCAATTATGTAATGTGGCTATCTCACCTCTATGAACCAATTAATATGTGATGCCCCTGCACTGGCCCAATAATCAAGGACCACTAGCACCAGTGAGGGACATACACATTGGGAGGATGACAAGTACACAGACTAAAGTACAATTTCCCTTGGCACACAGAGATCACAGTCAGTCTGGGGTTGGTTTCTGCCTCTTTCTCCAGATCCCCAATAAGACTCTCCACTGGCATAGCTATAGGGTTAAGATCTCAACCAAGTGGCTAAGCTAAGACTTCCTGCACCCTCTCTGTCCAATCAGTGCTTTGTGTCCCTGCCCTGGTATCTTATACACACACACACACACACACACACACACACACACACACACACACACACACACACACACACACAGACAGACACACTTTGAGATATCATTTATATACAAACTCACAGACACTTCTGGGGAAGGCTGGCACATGTTTACTAACTATTCCCCTTCTGTCCAGATTATAAGGTAGTTATCACTGCTACCAGCCAGCTCTTTATCTGGGTGCCCAGTCCTAGTGTGTAATGTTACTATTATCCAAATGGTGTGACCAAGACTAAGGCTATTTAGGAGTGGCCTGTACAGTGTTACCAAATACATATGCAAGTACTCTAAGAGCTTAGATAGCTCTAAACAAACCAGCCACAATTAAAAGGTATAAATATGTTTAATAATAAATAAGGAAATAAGAAGACAATATTCAATAACTCAGCACAGTGACTAGAGATGTTCAGAATCACAGGAAGTATTTTAAAACAGCATTGCAGGACATTCTCAAATAAATATAGAAAGCATCTAAACTAGTCTTTACTATATTCCTAACTATATCTAAAAGAAATGACTATACCCTAGACTTACCAACAGGGCAAGGCAGAAGTGAAGAAGATGAATGTTTCCATGTCAGAAACAAAATACAAAATGCAAAGTCTTTCTTTGAGAGATTTCTTGAATCAACATCAAATATTACTGCTGGGTCAGCTCAGATGACATCACTCTTTGTCACGTGCCATCAGTTCCCAGGCTAAAAGAAACTTAACAAAATGTTATTCTCTCTGTGTGAGAAATACATATCTTTCAGATGTTTGCTCAGAACTGGTAGTCGTAAAACAATTAAGCACTTTTTCATTTTAAACCTAGTAATTATTTCTGTTTCAAGACAATAGAAAAACTTGTAGCTCTAGACATTCTGTCTTCTTGCTGAAACTGAGAGAACACAATTGTAAAACAATTTCAACTTATTTTCTTGCAGTTTTGCAAGTTAACTCTGTATGTTCCAGCTTCTACTATTAAAACATACATTTACACAAGTATATAGTTTATATACATTTCTATTCTCTTTCAATTGGGTACACTGTGGTTACATTCGTGAAGCTCAGTACATAACATACAGTTCAACACACACTTCTGCACCAGTAGTTTAATATACACATAACATATAGTTATCTTACATTTGTAAGACAAGCATATGAATCATATTAATATTCACAAATGACATATGACTATTTACAAAATTCCAGATTGCTGAGCTGGCAGTGTCACACAAAACTCTTGTCTAATAAAACTCAAAAATGAAACACTGGCAACTGGTTCAGTCAAATAAAATGGTAGACTCCAGATGAAATAAGTGTATTTAAAAATAAAGTGATTTTTGTTCAGTATATTAACTTGAACACTTCTTCAGATAAAAATCAAATACAAATCAGAGTTTTAAATAACCCTCCCAGTTCTCCCATGTGATTGTTTGGTAGTAAGCTCTTAAAGGAACATCACTACAATACCATTCAAAGTCATTCTTCACTGTTACAGAGGTAGAAAAACATTGTAAAACGTCTCAGTTATTTAACCTATGTAAAATGTTATTTAGAAAAACATTTTATAAAACTCATATATTAAAACATATTTTAGAGCATATTTAGAACGTTTATCTCCTCAAGTTTTTCAATTTTAGCATGCAATGACTTCAGCACATGTCATTCAATTCCAGGGTAATATATGCATTCTATTGGATTTGCCACAGTAATTCTAACTGTTCAATAATTACTGTTATGAGTCCACCACTTGAGTCAATGTAAACTTGTTCTATTACCCGGAATTTGAAAGTGTGTTTAGGATTTGCACTTACATGTCTAGCTAGTGCATTCTCTGTTTTGTTTTTTGAAATGTTGTACTTATGTTGGTAATTCCTATCTTTTAGTTTATGTACTGTCTTTCCTACATAGAAGGAAGGATGTAGTTGGCATATAGCTAGATAAACTACCATTTTGGATTGACAATTATATCTATTACTGCTTTTCAAAACTTTCCATTAATTTCTATACTTTATCCTTCCTGTATGTATTTGCAGTATGGGCAGCTAAAATATTTAAACATTCTGGGATTAATTATGGTGGATCTCCTAACCTCCAAATAAGTTTTTCAAGTTCTTCCCATTCCAGATTGCTGGGCTGTTGGTGTCATATACATTTCTTGTTTAAACTTGAACAAACATACAACAAAATTGATAGATTTACACCTAATCTACCCTACTGTTCTCACCACTGCCTATCCCTTAAAAAGCTGCAATGGCTAGAACTACACCATCAACTCCTTCTGCCTCAACTACACCAACCAACCCCACTCCTGTCCTGCTCTCGCAACACTCATTGCCCCACATACCTCTAACTGTACCGATCTATAAACCCAATAAAACCATTGGCAAACTTTTCTATAATTACTCAGTAGCCAATGCATGGAAAAAAACTCTCTCTATTTTTAAGAAAAATCTCTAACTTAAACTGTTTCAAAAAAACTTTAAAATACTACTGCACTGATCCAACTTTGTCTATGTCTACCCTTCCCTAACCCCCTTCCTTATACTCTGTCTCTTATCCACCACTGTACCCCAAAACTGATTTTACCACCTTGCAACATTTTCTTTACTCTGTTTTCCTACCTGTTGCTTCATAACTTCAAAAAATTGTACTTGAGTTTAGTTGCTGGATGAAACTGTTTTGTTATTATTTCAAGCTGTCTGTTTATACTTCCTCTGTTACTATGTATTCAACTGAAACTGTTAGTAATTATTGTTAAACTGTTTGTTGGCATCATGTTGATTAATGTATTTCTTATATATAACTTGAAATTATTCTCTTGGAACTTTTCTACTCAGGTCTATGCTGAAAATGGGAATTTGCCTAGTTGGACTAACCCGGTCAACAAATGTCAAATAAATAAATAAATAAACTATTACATGTGAACTGTTCAACTTTTTATATGTTGCTATTACTGTGATTTCCATTCTAAATGGTTTACCTAAAATACATAAAGATCCCCCCCAGATGTAAGCCACTGTATCTGGGAGGGATGGTTAACTGAACTCATTTCAATTTTTTTAGAAGAATAATTAAAACCCTTGTTAAAAAAATCATTGCAGTTATATGTGTGATACTAATGATGTTGAAATGAGACTGCCCAGTTTATTTTTGCAACAATGGAAGTCAACTCATTGTTTTCTGTCATCCCTAATGAATATGGCATACAGGCTGTGAGGGAATTTTTAAGTAAGAAAAGCATTCACAAATGAGAAAATAGAAATAATTTGTACTCTCTTAGAAGTTGTACTGACAAATAATGCTTTCCTATTTGGAGAGCAGCTGTACCATCAAGTATCGCTTGTTACTATACGTACACCAGTAGCAAATACTTATGCTAACACAGCCCTCTATGAATAGGAGAGTATGCATGCATTTGGCTCAACATACAACTATACTGGCAAAATTTTATTTTATAAATGCTTTGTTGACAATACTTTTTTGGTAGAAGAATATGCTTGATTCTTGGAAACTGCTACAGATTTTCTGAGATTTAAGTTGAAATATTCTAGAGCACAGATTTGATTTTTGGATATAGCACTTAAAAATACTGATGGGCTGTTATCAATGAATATCTATAGGAAGAAAGTTCTGGCCAGCAGATTTCTCAATTGCTCTCCTTGAAGCTAATTGTTACCTGCTCAACCATTAATACTAAACTACTTCATCAAGTGCTGGGATAGGCCACATACCTGGGATACTGAAAATGGGCTTCAACACAAAAAAGTGCATCACAGTAGAATTTGACAAATATAGTTGCTTAGACCTCACATGTTAATAAGTCTTGCCCCTTTTCAGACAGGTATGGCTACATGAGGCCTGGTATTTATGTAGTCATCTCTATTTCTCTTTCTCACTTTCTGTTATTCAGTCATCATTCAATCATCATGTTTCCACCATAATCAGGAAATCCTTGTTTCTGGCTCAGTTAATTTGCAAGGGAATTCCTTTTGAGATCCACAGAAGTCATCATAACACTTACCTCTTCCCATTTCTGATCCATCATTTAATATAATGTCCCCTGCTGTATGTACAAATTCAACCATATTGCTCAGTTGGAAAAGCCTCAGAAAATTAACAGCCTTCATTCATTCAACTATCCTGATAGACTCACCCAGCTATTTGTTTATCTAGTAGTCTACCAGCTGTTTCAAGGTGCCCTGTGCCTCACATTTTGAGCTGTGGAAAACTTACTCCTATCTGACCATCTGTTTCTTCACAAAACCAGAGTATCCACAAACATCAGTACTGGGGGCCCTAATCCACACCAACAAATAAACAAGTGATAGAGTGCTATCTCAACATATTCCCAGCATATGGAATACTTTTCCACTGCAAGTACTACTTTGTCTGAGTTTAAAGCTATTCTTGATGACTGGATGGGTAGCTAAATATTTACACCCAGGTTACCATATACAGCCCAGCTCAGTGTGGGTGGAGGGCACTATTAAGTGTTTGTAAAGAGTGGCAAGAGCCTATAAGTGTGTCTGTCTAAAGGGGTATCCGGCTAGGCACCTTCTGGTTCCTGTGATCACCTCCTATAATTACTTCTATGTCCCCATGTGTGCATGGCTGTCACGAGGATTATGTTAAAGCTAATGATGATGTTGATGATGATGATGATGATGATGAAAATGAATAATGTGCACTACTAGAAAATGCAAGTTGGTCAAGCAACTGTTATCCCTGCACATATTCATTTCCAGCAGCTGTTATTTGAGAAGAATGGCACACCTACACCACACCTAGCACAGCATGTGCTGCATGACTGCAGTCTGTAAGATGAGCCTGTTTTATATACTGCCCAATTACCAATCCAGGCTGTGTTGTTACAGTCCTTCATAACCTTCCCCTTCTTTAAAAGTACAACAGTAAATAAAACTGTCATTAATTATGAACTACTTACAAAACGGGAAATAAAGTAAGGACAGATGGTTTTATCAGTAGAAATATCAAATGAGAATATGGCAAATTTATACTCATAAAGTAAAACTGAATTAAGAACTTAAAAAGTACTTTCTGGTGAAAGAACTAGGTTTGAGACTTTGTTCAAATTAAGTGATGGTGCTGATAGGCAAAGGTTATCACTGGATAAGCCTACCTGATGAGAAAGTACAATACTATCTTGCCTTCTCATTATGATCTTTATAACAGGCTTCTCATTTCACACTTGTTTGCAGATATCTATCTGCTTTGATAGCTGTTCTGCATAAGCTGGAAATATTTCCACATGCTTATCTTGTCTATGGTCGAAATGCAGTGGTCAGGAATGGAAAATAATACACTTAGTATACAGGTTACACACCTAGAAAAACAAAAAAAGATGTTTACAACACTGCATGTAGACACCCCAGTGAAGTCAGAACATTACTGAACAGATGATGAATAATCTCAGGAAGAAGGCTAGTGATGTCTCAGCTTGTAGCATTGTCAAATAGCACTTATTGGAGCATGTAGTTTTACTAAAGTTGCAACCAGATCAGTGTACTCAGAACCAACATTTAGAGATGAGTTTTCCACAAATCTGAATGCCATTACATTAATTTGTATAGTCTGCTTTTTTTGCATGTTAATAGTGTGTCTTTTTGTACAGATTGTATTTATTAATTTATTTATTTATTGTGGTTGGTGGATATTTTCATTGTTTTGAACTGCAGACATTTGATTTGCTGCAGCAAAGTATTATGGTTAATGTATGAGAACCCTAGAATGCTCCTTTCCTATTCCATGCATCTGCATGACAATAAATTTAATGTATTTTAGTAATGAGGTGTAGAGGAAACTCATCCTCCAGCAGAATCACGTTTTTATTCTACATTTAAAGAAATCAATTTTAGGGGATTGGTATTTGTAAAATTATTTCTGTAGCATTCATAAAGTAAAAAAACCTTATTTTATTATGCCGATTACTTGCCAAGAAGTAGTACAAAGGAATTTAACCATTTTAAGTTTGTTGTAGAACATTCTTAGTCCTGAAAGTGTTAGTCTATAAAACTACCTTAACGACTCTCTCTGAGTTATGCAGTATTACTTAAAGTATTCAAATGATATTTTGAGAAGAAAAAGTCTGAAGAGTATGATGGAAAGACATTGGTGTGTGTGACTTATTAATATAACTTACCAATATCTTTGATTAATATTCCACTGAAAAGAAGATCATAAGTTTTCATTGTTCCTCCTGATGTCTGACATAAATCAAAACTTCATGGAGATACATTATCACAAGATATAGTAGGAGCTCCTTCATCTGAACATTTACAGATATTAAAGAGAAGCCTGTGCCTGTGTTTTTTTTTTATTTCTGGTGTTCAGATCTGTTTTTTATTGAGCAGGTAACAATATCTAGCTTTTTGTCTTTAGCAAAATTGGTCAACCATACTTCTGTGATATTGGCTTCGGTGCAGGAAAATAAATGACATACTGTAGAGACCACAGCACTAATTCCTGTAGTACTTTACCCTTGAAAGTGCCCCACAGTGTAATATTGTATCATGCAATCCAAAAGAAGAATGAATAAGATTGTTGCAGATGGACATGCAGCACTGATATCAGTACTATGATCAGGTACAGTGTAATACTGGATAATGTAATCCAATAGAAGTATGAATGAGGATGTTGCAGATGGACATGCATCACTGATATCAATACTATGACCTGGTACAGTTAAATACTGGATCATGTAATCCAATGGAGGTATGAATGAGGTTATTGCATATGTACATGCATCATTGATATCAGTATTATGATCAGGTAACAGTGTAATACTGGATCATGTAATCCAATAGACGTATGAATGAGGTTGTTGCAGATGGACATGCAGCACTGATATCAGTACTATGATCGGGTACAGTGTAATACTGAATCATGTAATCTGATAGAAGTATGAATGAGGTGGTTGCAGATGGACATGCAGCACTGATATCAGTACTGTGATCTGGTCGAAACTAACATCATATGTGTTAAAAATATAGAATCACTCTCACTCTGCTGTGTGCATATGCTTCAGTGCCAGTCAGACTGACGATTGTATTTGAATGAAAAAGATGTGCTTATATCTTTGTTTGTGTCTTTCGACTTTTCCCGGTTAGGGGTCGCCACGGTGGAACTCCGGTCCACTAATGATTGGTAGTTGATTTTTACATGCTGAGTTACCAACCCTGATGCACAACCTTCAACGAAGGTATGCCCATTCATGTATGTCTCCACGCAGAAGACGCTCTAGCTAAGAATCGAACCGGACAGCATCTTACTGTGAGGCGACAACGCTACTGCAGCACCACCATCGCGGGTCTATCTACATTTGTAAAATTATATTTCAGTGGACAATGACCAAAAGAACATCTTCTCCATCATACAGTAGCCAAGAGATTGTATTGTGGGAACTTACCGAATCATCTAACCCAGATGAATTTCACACAACTTGGTCCTTGGAAACAAACACTTTTGCAGAGAGGTTAAAGTGATGTTTTGAATCATGGTGCATAGATCAGATTCAACAGCTGCAGGACTTTCACAGTATATACATATTTATTAAACAGCAAACACCCTATTTGCTGAAACTTACAATTTCACCACATTTAAAACAACATATTGAGAAGAATAATATGAAACTGTTCCTTTCTGTGGTTTTATTCACTTCCAGTCATGGGCAGTACTTTCTTTTTGTGAATGGTAGGTTCCTGCTATTTGTTATTTATGCAAGTGCTGCTACTAAAAGAAAGTAATCAAAATGGTTTTCATGACAATTTGTGGCCATGGTGGAGAACAGCAGTCACTCTCTATTCACTGAATATGGTTGGGTACTTGGTTATAAGCCACAAGCCATAAGCGGTGATGTTTTTATTCAAATTACATTTCAGAAGCAGTACATTAAGTTTTGAAAACTGTCTATTTTGCTTGGAGTTTTTGGCCAGTTGATTGAACTTCTCTAAATTCGGAAAGATCTGCATCTGATTATATTATAAAAAAAGAGTACATGTAGATTCAGTGTAGTGGCAGAGTAGAATTTGTCATTCATGGGAAATGCTACATTTTCTGCTGTACTGCTGGCAACCTCAAGTTCTTTTATGCAGTCAGTATATTCTTGGAGTACCACTGTCAGCATGACTTTGAAGCTTGCATTTAGCAGAAAAACTGGCAATGCATCAGTGTTCTGCAGTGAATGATGAATATTTTGTATTTACTATTTTTTTCTTTATAGCCATCAATGTCAGATGTATAACTTAATGAAATCAATCCAGAATGCTAGCTCATTCAAATCACAGATAAAGGTTTACTTAATTAATAAATTAATTTGCTTGTCTATACCTTCAGGATAACCTCTACTCACCCTAGTCACCAGAGTGATATTCAATTACTGCTTAGCACTCTTTAATCATGAGCTTTATGCCTACCCTCACATATATTCTTAAGAACATTTAATACTCTTGTTTGTAGACATCCTGACATACCATCCACCTCCCTAACCTCAATGTTCTCTTCACAGCAGCTCAGTCTATACTTCAATACTTATCTTGTGTTAAAACTTTGTTAGTAGCCTTTCTATCCCCTGTTGCAAAGCACTTGTGCACTTTTATCTATTCCAATGTTTCTTCATCTCACTACTTCACCTAATTTATTATATTCTTTATAATATCAGAATGGCTATTTCTGTAGTTTTAACTATGCTAATTATATTTCAAGATCTTTAAGTCTACTTAAATCATTTATATGCATTCTAATTATGTACATATACTGTCTGATTTAGCTGTTTTAAGCTATACATTTGTCCCACCGTCCATAAATAATGCACACAGATTCATAAAGAGATTTGACAACCTTTATTAAATGCAACAGAAATTATTAACTTTATTCCGAGACTGCAATAAGATACATGAAACATGACATTCTTCTTAGATCAGGGAAGCATACCCACTCACCCTGTATGAATAAGCAGCGTCCATATTCCACTCACTTGTTCTTATCAAGCAGTGTTCTTCAACTCACTTGATCCCAAAACTCACTAACATCAACCATCACCAACAGGGTGAAAGAAGAGGACGATCTCATCCCTCTTCTTCGACAATCAGCCTGACCCCAGGCTGTTCCCCCTCTTCCCTCCAAGAACTTTCACCATACCTTCCAAAAAAAAAAAAAACTTGAAGTGTACATTAAATAAATCAAGGCCACTGTCACTGAAATGCACACCATCATCTTGAAACCAGACCAAATTCCTGTCATCAAAATCCAAGTGTTCAGTCATGTGCATGCCCAAAGTTCCCAATTGCAGAGTCAACCTATGATTCACAGAGCTCTGCTTCTGCTCCAAAGCCTGAAAACTAACATTATTCCTCCAACTCAAGTGTGGCACTATCTCCGTCCACACTATACACATACCAGGATATAGGGTTTGCAGTATACACAAATCCTCTTTTATCCTGTCTAGCAGTTGCTTCTTAGGAATTATACCCAAATTATTCCCACCTAAGTGTATCACCAATATTTGAGGAAAACCTAACCCCAACTTTACCACTTCAACTTGTCGCATAAGCTGACTCTGCCTAAGACCACAAACCCCATGATAACTAACTGACCTCGCTAATTGAGGCAATCCCAAATTCTTTCCATCTGTCCTAACTGCCACCCTTTTCTCAGCCCATTGGACATAGGAATGTCCCAGGATGACAATCTGGTTTCCTGAAAGACACAGAGAGAAAAAAAAAATTATGGTAGTGTAAGTGAATCAACTATCTAATGTAAGATAAATAGGCATTAGAAGACCACCTCCCCACTTTCCTAATAACCTCAGTAGATCTGCCTTCCTTTGCCAAATCCGAGGCCCTCCCAATATGAAATGAATGAGCTGCAAACCTCTCGGCTTGAAAACCCATACACAGAAGAGCCTGCCTTATGACCTGTATGAACTGACTACTCATTACCATTCTCCCATTTCTCAAACAGAAAACCAAATCATACAGACCCTCCAACTTAAGTCTGCCTAAGTACTGCTGCAAAACATAAGAGACAAAGCCCTGCATTCCTATTCTTTCTCAAGACTATCGATGCACCTTTCCCCAATTGATCTGTGTTAGATCTCTGTAACACAATGGGAACTGCCCCTGAACAAATCATTACATCCCTCCATTATAATGACTCCAACAACTCTGACTCCCAAAATACACCGAAATACAGCCATACACTCAAAGTAACCCACATGACATAACTGACTGAATCCCTCTCCACTAATTGCAAGCCCCTCACTAGATCTTTCAAAATCTGTCTCATCAACGGTCAGTGCATATCCATATTCCATCCAGTTATTCTTCCCCATCATCTTAAAATATGCTGCACCATCCAAGACTTTCTGAAATCACACAACCCAGCCACCTGCACAAAAATTCCACTAGCCAACAAATCCACTTTAACCGTTTGCAATGCCTTACCTTGCCCCCCAAAGCCTGACCAAGTAATCAAGCAGCAACTCCTCCGACCAAACCCCTTCTTCCTCTGGTAATTGCAAAACCAATTTATTAAAACCATAATGTGCCCTACCATATGCCCTCCTAGTGGACACTGCCCAAGACTGCTGCACCAATCTCCTGCTTATGTTAGCCCAAGATGCCACACCTCCTCTGGAAA
Organism: Protopterus annectens; assembly: GCF_019279795.1. Classification (NCBI taxonomy): domain Eukaryota; kingdom Metazoa; phylum Chordata; order Ceratodontiformes; family Protopteridae; genus Protopterus; species Protopterus annectens. The sequence goes on from NC_056749.1 coordinate 352,781,548, forward strand.
AACCACCAGCTTCTCTTCCACCCACAGTGCAAAAAAGCTGTCAGCAATCGCATTCCAAACCCCAGACACATGCAACCCTGTGAATGAAAAATTAATTTTCAAACTTTGCAAGATGAACTTATGTAAAACTAACAACAACATTTTAGCTCTAGCTGACTTCATCTGCAAAACCCATACTACTGCCATGTTGTCTGAATGGAAAATTACCATCTTTCACCTCAATTTCTCCTGCCAGACTACTGACTCTACCCAAAGTGGCATTAATTCCAAAAATGCTACATCCCTTTTCTACTCCTCCTATCAACCCAGAGGCCACTGAGCAGCAAACCATTTGCCTCCAAAAAAGGCCCCCATCCCAATGCATCCGTGAACAGTTGCTGCTCCTCGTGCCCAACCCACTCCATCTGCCAAAATTAAATCCAATTAACCTGCTTCAAAAAATATAATCACAGAACCAAATCAACCCGTACCAACTTGCTAATCATAACCCAATAGTGTTTACTTCTCCCCACTTTCAGTAAAAAGGCTACTGACCTGCAAAAAGTACGCCCTGGATGAATAGCCCAACAAGAAAATTTAGAAGCCCTAAAAGTTCCACGACCGACCAAATGCGCACCTTAACCTTACTGACCACTGCCCCAGTCTGCTCTTTCAATTTGTCTATCTTATCCAAGGACAAGCAAAACAACCCACATCCTGCATCCACTAACGGTCCCAAAAAATCCAAAGCTTTGGTGGGGCCTTCCTACTTATGCTGAGCCAGTCTAACCCGTACCTCATCACACATCCTGAAGAATTCCTGAAAACCTTCATATGCTCCCTCAAAACACTACCCCACTAACAAAAAATCTTCTAAATCATGTACAGCCCTCTGTGTTCCCACCCTCTGCTGCCATATCCAATGAAGGACCATGCTGAACTTCTCAAAAGTAGCACAAACTATGGAACAACCCATTGGCATAGCCTTATCAAAATAAAATTTGCTCCCTGCTACCATACCCAGTAATGGCCACTCCTCCTCTGTCAACGCCAACAAGTGGAAAATAGATTCAATATCCACCTTCACTAACCATGGATCCATAAATCCCCATATAACATTCACAACAGCATCCAAAGTTGCATAGTTGACTTTAGCATCATCAACCAAAATAAAATTGTTCACCAAATTCCCTGACGGGTATGACAAGTGGCGAATCAACCTGAATTCACCACCCACTTTCTTTGTAAGCAAGCCCAATGGGAAGACCTTAAAACTTTGAAAAAGAGGGCTGTCAAAGGGTCTAACAACCTACCTGCCTGTCATTCTTTCTCCTTACCCTTTACAGATCACAAATTATTACAAATCATCCTATACCCCACTACCCTTGATTTAATAGAAACACCTACAGTTATTTCATCTTTAAGAGAAGTATCGGGAAATCACTGGAGCATACTCCACAATACCTCCACCTTAACAGGTAAATGCCACAGCAGCCCTTCCTCTAGTCCCCATAAAGGACACCCCACCCCATAACCCTCAAAAATTGTCTCTACCTCTAGAATTCTGAAACCCTGAGGTTAGGGAAAAAAACACTTTCATTTAAAAATGGGCTCAAAGTCATCAGCTGAACCTCTTGCTGCCCACATTGAACCACTGAATAATTACCCCTCTCATTTTAAACAAACATAGGAACACTTATAGCCCACCCATGAACAACTTCATGCATTAAAAGCCCAACAGACTCTTACCTTTCCCCCTGTAGCTATTACTGCAAAACTATCTATCATCATAGCCAGCCAAATATCTGGATGATGAACCTCCCAGCGAAGAAAGTGATCCACTGCTTTATGCTTCTGAAATCACTGGTCATATCATAACAAGGCATTCCCAGGCCTCAAATGCTGAGCCTCCCATATAGTAAGAAAATAACCCAATAGCAGCAATGCCAAAGATAGACCCTTCTCCAACAAAACTGCCATATAATAAACAAATCCTACTACCCAGTTATCCCATGTTCTAGGTCGCAGTCTAACTACCCTCCTCCTTCCTAGAGACACTAATGCAGCCAACAGATCTTTGCTGTTTGCCGACTCCAACTCCACCAACCACTGAACCCCTTTTGCATCTATCAGTCCAAAAACATTGATATACTCCCCGTTCCACATCTTCTCCTTAACCACAGATGGAATGTGAGGAGTCAGAAAAAACATCCCACTGTCTGGGTAGCCAGTCAGTTGCCTGGCCATATACCAAAACCAGACCCCAATTCTGAAACCAAAGCCATATTGCTAACTGACCCACCAGTAGCAGCCCTTAACCTATCTTCCCTGCTTATTTCCTGCCTCTTCTGTGCGTCCCCTGTAGTCCTACCTGTCTCCTCCAGCCCATAATTGCCATTGTCTGATATGTCACCATCATCCTCCTCAGGCCCAAACCTACCCTCTCTAACTGAGGACTTAATGCCAAATCATTGCCTACTGCTACACCTGAAGTTGTTCCAGCCACTGAAAAATCAACTGCAGCTAGCTCTCTCAACAGTTGTTGCCTATTCTCCCAAGTCACCAACCTGTTCCTCACCACAGAACATCACTTCTTCTGACTGGATTCTGTGGCCTGCTTTCTGGGACAACGCTGGCCACCTCTTGGAAACACGCATCAGCCTGCACCACGATGGACTCCCACTGTTGTCATAGACTCTGCCTGCTCTCCATCTGTAAGAAAAGAAATGAAAACTTCATTAAGACAGTGATGCATACAAGATTACCTACCTCCCTTAAAAAAAAAAAAAAAAAAATATATATATATATATAAATATATATATATATATATATATATATATATATATATATATATATATATATATATATATATATATACATATATATATATATATATATATATATATATATATATATATATATATATATACATACATACATGCAGTGGTGGTGCTGGGGTAGCATTGTTGCCTCATAGCAAGACGTTGGCCTGTTCGATTCTCAGCTAGAGCGTCTTCTGTGTGGAGGCATACATGAATAGGGCATGCCTTCGTTGAAGGTTGTGCATCAGGGCTGGTAACCCAGTACGTAAAAATCCACTACCAATCATTAGCGGACCGGAGTTCCGCTGTGGTGACCCCTAACAGGGAAAAGCCAAAAGACACAAACAAACAAACACACATAAACTCCCCTCAACCAAGACCATCCTGACATGTGCACCAGATATATCTCTCAACGTACCGAATTTCTCGAGTGGCACCCCTTAATTTGCGATTTTCCTGCCTCTGTTTTTTCAATTTTCGGCCTTTGACTGACATCATCACATGTGTGATGAAGTCAGCCCATGAGCCAGCCTGTCAGACACATTTCTGGCTGTTTCAAGCAAGCCAGCCTGTCAGAATTGAAGCTCAAAGCATTTCCACCTGTTTGGAGTGAGCGGGAATTATAAACTGTTATTTGTGATGCTCGCAAATAACAAGGGAATATTTGTTTACAAACCAGATGACAATGTTATTTGTGAGCTAGAAATCAGCACAGGTTAGATGAACCAGAGGACTTTACTGCAAGCAAATTAGGGAATTTAGGCATTTGCGAGATTAGCCAGAGTACTCTGTTGCAAGTAAGTCAGGGAATTTAGAAGTGTGTGTGTGTGTGTGTGTGTGTGTGTGTGTGTGTGTGTGTGTGTGTGTGTGTGTGTGTGTGTGTGTGTGTGTGTAAGTAGACTATTATGATGGAAATGTTCTGAACTGGGAAGTTTTGTCATTATTGGTTCAAGCATTTTGTTTCATTGCCTACTGGAAAAATGTTCAAACAATAAATTTAAAATGCTCTTTAAGTCTAACAAGTGTGCTGTATTATACAAGGAATATAATTTAATAAAATTGTTAAGATATATCAAAAAACACATGCATGCTTCTTGTTTTGTGTGCAAGGGGCCTATGAATTGAAAACAGCCCAAAGGTAATCTTTATCCACCACTGGCCACATGCATTTTCTTTAGATGTGGTGTGGGTTTAAATGCTGTTTCAATGAATGCAAGTTTCAAGGGCAGATAAGTTTTAACACTAAGTCTATTTTCATTATGAGACAGTATTGCTTTGTTTGGCAGATGTCTATTAGTGTTTGTGCATTGTGCTATAAAATGTAAATATAAAATCCAAATAATCATTGTAGAAGTAAAGCAGTATGCATGCACATTAGTGTTTATGGTAAATCAGGCAAAAACGCCAGGTAATGGGACATTGGAATGGCTGCAGGGAGACTCTGGTGCCACAGTTTGGTTGTCTGTTCTTCAGTTTGTGTTTGAAAGATGGTATCCCACAATTCCATTGGGGTGGGTGGGGTTACGTAATTATGTGTGCAAATTTTATGCTAATCAGTGTACAGATTTGTATCCATTTTTCATGGGCCTTGTCCAGATTTTTGATGTTTCCAGGTTGACAGGTATATGGCACCAGAGCAGCCACCCTCAGCAGTTCACCAGGCAATAACAGGCTTACTTTGGCCAACTGAATGTTATGGGAATCAAACCCTGCACTATGGGGGTTAGAGCTCACAACCTTATTTTCTGTGCCCACTGCTAAACCTATGAAATTCAGGAGAAGGAGCCAATGATGTCTAAACAGGGAACCCTTCATTCCCCCTCTTCACCTCCCGTATCCCCCTATCTCTCACAAACCCCTTCTGCCTCACCCATACAACTGCTGCTAAGGTAACTAATTTCTGCCAACTCTACAACTTGAAGGAAAAGAAAAAAACACCTTATTATCACACCTTTAACCTCTTCAATCCAGAACTCTGGACAAAGAGGAAATAAAAGTGGGTCAAAGTCCCAAACATAGAAGCAGTCTGTAACGATTATTTTAAAACACAGCAAGCTGATATTTAACAAATTTGCATTAGCACAAATTTCGTGAAGACCTTAATGTGAATGAGAATTGAGTACACATTACTAACCTCTCATAGTCAAGGGGGTGCCACTAATCTGTCAAGGATTTTATGAAATATTATGAAAGGAACCTACAATATGAGGCAAAATATGGACACTCTACCAAAGCTAGAGCTGAAAGGTATGACTCTATCCTGAATAAACAGCATGCTACATGACCATTAAAAACAGCCGCTCCTGGTCACTCAGCACATGCTCAGCAGCTAAATTAAGACACAAATGCTCCCAAACCTGCGAACAGCATGAAACCTCCCCCAGTGAGCCATCAATCTCTATCCAAGAGCTGGAGACAAAAACTGCCACTGATCCAACTAATTGTCTCCTGTTAACTGCCTTACCATTGGAACCAGTGCATTCACACTCTGACGACGACCAGAACAACCCCATCTACTCAACCTCAGCCTAACATCATGAAAGGATGATGAATCAGACTACAACTAATACAAAAATTGGTCACACCAGCAGGGAACACGAACTTGACCCACTGTGAAGTTAATTAAAACATCGCACCTGAAGACACAAATGACAGGAGTACTTCCCTTCCCAGCGCATAGAGAATCAAGAGAACTGCTCTCCTTCTGAATATATACCACCAATGAATGAAGCTGGCAGGCCTCAACACCATGAAGAAAGCACCAGCGGTGACTAATATACAATCAGGTAACAAAATAAACTTCCTAATAAGCACCCAACACACCTATCAAGAACTAAAAATAAAATAAACCAGGTGCTTCAAGGGACTAAAACTTGTATCCACAAAACATTTATTGTCTTACAACTTAAAAAAGTTTAAAAACAAACTGCTGTTGTAAAAAATCAAACAGGTTTAGCGCTTTCATCTTACAAATAAAAGACATCATCAGCACCATTACATTTAGTGCAGCTGGGCTTTTATAACCAAAATCCCACCCTTAATTGAAAACAAGTCATGAAGCCAAGTCCTGCATTTAAAGCTACATCCTCAGCTAGCATTCACCTTGAATAGATATGTGTAATAAATGGTTAAAAAATAAAACATCATGAATAAAATAAGTAAAAATAATGTGCACATATACATGCTGTGCTTGCAGAAGCCATACTGCAAAAGCAACAAACAATTACATGTTCTTACATACATTGCATCAAGTTGTCTTTTGCCAACTTGTGGATACAGGTTCTGGTCCCTTGGAGCACCTTGGTTTATTTTATTTCTGGATTACCTACTGGGATTGCTACCTTCTTGTTTTTTACTACTACCTATCTAGAATCACAACAATACTACTACTTGCACACCAATTAATGATTCCAAACCAAAAGTAGTCCAAGGCCTACCTATCCCCTTGTACCTACAGGTCATCATGGATATGTTCCTAGTAGATGAAAGACCATACCAAAAATGTGATCCTACTTGCCCTACTATACTATTATAAAACCTAAACTCCTCCTAAAATCTACCTCACTTCCTCTGAGTCCCACACTATTAACCCATAACCACCCACAGGATAACTAACATATCCCTATCACTATACTTAATCCATCTATCCATCCCTACCCAAACTTGCACCCTCAGTACCCTTATACTAACCCTCTAAGATGGTTCTGGACAAATTAGTTTGCCCCAAACTTCATTTATAATATTTGTAATGATGTTTGTTTTAGGATAACTGTTTTAAATCATTTCATCTTCACATACTGGTGTAGCTAATGTGGTTATATCTAGAATTTTTTCAATATTTCTACCAAATATCTTAATGACTCTGTATGCCCTTAGTAATTTTGCAAATTGTTGCTTAATAGAGTATTTCAAAATTATTTTGCAATATATGGAGCTTGTCTCCTCGGGCTTCCACTGGAGAGATGTTTTTGGTTAAACCAATCATACATAGCCAGTAAACAAAGGCAAAATAAAAATAAATACATACATACATACATAGAGAAGTGCTATTACTTTGTTAATTTATTTTTTATTACGCAACTATATTGGCATTTGCATCTGACCCTATATGGACAATGTGAAGTTATATACATCACCAGTAACATCTTTTCTTTCTCTTTCTTTCTTGTATTCATTTCATTCATTTATTGTTTCTTCTGCTTTCTTTTTCTCTCTTTTTCCTTATCTTCACATTGTTCTTTATCTTATTTGCTTCTGTCCTTCCTTTCATTTTGTTCTTTCTTCTTCCATTCCTTCCTTTCTCATTTCTTTTATTATTTTGAATTTGTTAACCAGGGCAGAGCACTGATCTCAGTGGACATTTCAGTCTCAGCTTGGGGTAAACACAAAAGTTACGTGATATTATATAGAGATTGAGTGACAAGATGCAATATATACATATATTATATGCAAAATTAACAAATATTACATCCAAAGCAAATATCATAGTTGGATTGGGAGTATAATGGCAATAGGTAGAAGACATTATATACAGATTCACTGACAAAACATTATATATATATATATATATATATATATATATATATATATATATATATATATATATATATATATATATATATATATATATATATATATGTTTTACTACTGAAAGGTTGAATACAGTTACATCAAGTAATGGTATGGGAGAAAACTAAGGTCGATTTTGACAAGCATGAAAGAGTAGAAAGCTGAAAATGGTTTGCACGATTAAGTGCATTTGGTATTTTCAACATTCCCCTCTTCCAGCCATGGCAGTAAGCTCACCTCTACTATTTTACAGGGGAGATATGCCTCCGTGCACCCCCCACACCCCTGCACATCAAATATACCAACTCTGAGATTGCACTACAGTGAGGACATAGGCTACTTCCCTGTTCCTCAACCGAAGCGCGACATCCCTCCACAGTTTTGGCAAGTCACTTCTGAAAAGATTGAGTGCACCATGCAACTTGACTATCCTCTGATGACCACTTTAGGTTCGATTACCTGCCCCTTGGAAATCATGATTTTGCACATCTGACATTCAATGTCTTGCAGTTCGGGTAAGTCATAGTAAACCTATATATAGACCCCCCACACACACACACACACACATATATATATATATATATATATATATATATATATATTCACATATATATTATGGTATATAAATACTGGAAATCAGAGTTGGCCTTCCAAAAGTATTATAATCAAAGCTAGAATCAGAGCAAGGGATGTAGTGTCTTGAAATGTGCTTTTATTTCTGATTGGAGAATGGAGTAAGAAGAATGATCATTAAGAGAAGATGGGAGAGACTGACGCTGCTTTTGATTAGTGACTGAGAAAGCATGGTTTGTACAGTGAAAACTTGCTTCAAGGTTTGGAAGAGAGGACCTGAGTGGTTCATTCTTTCTTTCTTTCTTTCTTTCTTTCTTTCTTTCTTTCTTTCTTTCTTTCTTTCTTTCTTTCTTTCTCTCTCTCTCTCTTTCTTTTTACCTTCATTATCAGAGCAGTTCCTTCCTTTCTTCCTTCATATCTTCCTTCCTCCTCTCATTTCGTTTTTCCTTCTTTTCTTTTCCCTTCTTATTCTTGTTCATTCTTTCCTTATTTTATTTTTCTCTTTCCTTCATTACTTTGTTTCCTTTTTCATCTTTTTTCTTTCTTTCCTTTTCTATCTTTCCTCTATTCCCTTCCTTTAATGTATTTCTTCCTTCCTTCCCTTTCTTTGCTTTTTTCATTTTTTTCCACATTCCTTTTCTTGCCTTTTTCATTCTGTCTGTCTCATTTTCTGCCATCTAAATTAATCAATGGTTATAAGCAAACTTAAACAAGGTGAATAGTATAAAAGGGGCAGGTTGAATGTGTGGTACCAAAAGAAGGAAGGTAAATTCAAAGGATTAATATCAGAATTACTGTCTGACCCTGACAGACAATGAGACGGCATAATTGAAAACGTCCTTGTAATCAATTAAGCCTGATACAAAAAGGACTGGAAAGGCTCACCCAGACTCTGCTGCAGTTTGCTGTGAGAGAAAGGTTGGTTTGCTTTTTATTTGTTGTATTCTGTATTGCTTTATTGCTTTTTTCTATTTTGTATACTGTGATATGTTTTCTTTACACTGTTTTACTTGTATTCTGCTTTTAACTGCATATTAAAAGTTGTAAAGACACCATAGCTCTTTCTCTTGTGAGTGAGACAGAAATTTTTTCCCACCCTCCCACCTGGTTACTGTTGTGTTCTTAAACACTACTGTCTTTCTAGCTGCTTGACCCTTATGTTAATTTCACCATATATCTCATTTCCTCTCTGCTTTTACTGGTTGGTGTGAGTAAGCACACAATTATCATTTTGTGAAATCACTCCCCTTCAACTATTTAAATGTATTGTCTATCCTACTGTATTCCATAGTACCAGAATAAAAAAGTTACCACCCCCTTTCAATCTATCTTGCTGTTTTAAAAATAGTGACTCTCCACTAAAACTTAACTTTTTAGACAGATAAAACTTAAGTTACCTACTTTCATATCTAATTTCTCTAGTGCACTGCAGTGTTTAGGATAAACCATTTTTTTTTCATCTTACCTTTAAGCATCTATTGCAAGACCACCAGTTACTGGAGAGCCCACATTCTGCTTCTCACTAGTCATCTTGGGATTAGTGCTTCTGTTTTCTCCTGGTGAGAAAAGGAGTGCAGTTACATTATTTCCTGGAGACTGCTAATCACCAGAAAGCTTAATAACTGCTTTATAGGTGAAATCTTGGAATCTGTGCTTATATTCTGATCCTGGTGAGAGTAGGAGCAGAGTGCATTGATTCCTGACTCTTTCTGGTTGAAGAGTGAGTGTCTGTGCTTAACGTACCTGATTGGTCTGGTTGCTATTCAAGGCATCTACTAGAAAAAGGCTACAAGCCTGCAGACCCTTGCAACATCTGGAACAAGACTGTGGATCACCAAGCAGGCTGTGGACTGCTTTTCTTCTAGGGATTGGTGCTAACATTTTGCTTCTGGTGAGAGAAGAAGCAAAGGAGTATTGTAGCCCAACAGAGTGAAGCTGTGCTGAGGCCATCATTAGTAGTAGCCTTGACTTCAACAATTGGCTAAGCTTCTGGTGTCATTCAAAGGGGATCCAGTATCTGTCTGCCTGGGATGACATGATTGACAGACCACGATGCTTTGCCAGAGATGGTCTGCACCTGTCGCCCCTCGGATTCAGGTTACTGGCTAAGGCTCTTGCCACCCCTATAGTGCCTTTTTTAGGCAAAGTTCAAAAGACAAAATCACCACCGTAACAGGTACAAGCATGCAAAATCTAAAGGTAATGCTACTCAATGCTAGAAGTCTAAACCTCAAAATGCACTCTCTCGAGGCACTCCTAAAAATGGAGAACATCGATATCTGTGCAGTAGCTGAGACCTGGTTCAAGGCTCCAGACAGCACCCGTGCAATACCAGGTTACAACTCTTACCACACTTTTCGGTCACCAAAGCAGGACCGAAACACTAAAGGTGGAGGAGTGTCAATATTCACCAAGGATATTCACACCACCAGGCTAGTTGCCCAACACAATGTGTATGAAATTCTCCAGGTGCAACTAACACTAGGTAAGACTGCAATTCAAATTGTAGCTTGCTACAGATCCCCCACCATACTCCAAGATTCTCACTACACCTTTCTAAACATACTGGAAAATATTAAGATAGAACCAAACACCCTAGTACTGGGTGATTTTAACTACCTTGCCATTAACTGGGAAAACTACTCATGTACCAACACCTTTGCCCAATAGTTCTTGGAATTCATAAATTCCAACGCCCTGGATCAACTAATCCATAGTCCCAACAGGGGCTCCAATATCCTAGGCCTGACCATTACCAACATGGGAAATCAATGCTCCACACCTATGGTCACCCCCCTCGTTAATCAGGTCTGACCATAAGCTAATCACCCTTAACATCCACATCCCACCCCCACCCCCCAGTAAGGAAACCTCCATAAAAAACTTCTCCAAAGCCAACGTCATGCTACTCAAGTCAGAAGTGACAAACGACATGACACCCATGCAGATGGGAACTGAAAGTTCAACTGCTGAATCCTACACTAAGGCACTGTACAAGCACATCCGCTCATGCATGAATCGTGCCATCCCAAATAGAACCAAGATGCTCTCATCCAAAAAAAGGAAGCCGATCTGGTGGTCCCCTGCCATAAACAAACTTTACAACAAAAGGAAAAAAAACTGATGCAGAAAAGAGGAAAATCCCAGGATGCAAAAAACTTCCTTACCAGCCTCAGTAAGAAACTGAGATCCCTCATAAAATCCTCCAAAGCTAGTTACGAAAATAAAATTGCCAAAGATTCCAAAGACAACCACAAGGCATTCTATAACTATGTCAAGAATCTAAATGGCAATGCTCAGATCTGCTCTGAGCTAAAACAGAATGGCATTAAATATACTGAGCCCAAGGATATTGCCAATATCATGGCAAATCGATTCAGTGCCAACTTCACCCCCCTCTCACCCCCTAAATGGCCCATCTCAATACCAGAAGATTGCCAAATTCCAGTAATAATGGCCACACAGGTAAAAAATGCACTCTCCAAAGCTAAGAATACAGCATCCATGGGACCAGATGACATCCCAGGTTGTGTACTACATGAACTACAATATGAACTGGCACCTCACCTAAGTGTCATGTTTAATCATAGCCTCACCTCAGGTTTTGTGCCCACTGAGTGGTGCAGAGCTACAGTTATCCCACTCCACAAGGGGGGATCCACCTTGGATCCCAGAAACTACTGTCCCATCAGTCTGACAAGCCTTATCTGCAAGGCCATGGAGCGTATTATCAGGGAACTTATAAACAAAGACATTGGCAACCTTCAAACACTGGACCCCACCCAGTTTGGGTTTGTGAAGGGCCGATCTTGTCTCCTGAACCTGATTGACTTCTTCGAATCAGTCTCCAGAGCCATGGACAAGGGTAAGGTGGTCCACACAGCCTATCTAGACCTTGCCAAGGCCTTTGACCCCACCCCCCACTTTGGAATCATAGATAAACCTACTAAGCTGGGCATTAATCCCTATGTCACCCAATGGGTTGCTAACTGGCTTACTGATAGAACCCACACTGTAAAAGTAGCTAACTCCAAATCCAGCTACAGACAAGTGACAAGTAGAGTACCTCAGGGTTCAGTCCTGGGACCGCTCTTGTTTGGCATCTACTTCTCTGAAGTACAGGCCAACACCAAGGGACTCTGGATAACAAAGTTTGCAGATGACTGCAAACTGAGAGCCATTATTGAATCCCCAAATGATGTGGATACTCTACAAAAGGGCCTTACAGAAACAGATGCTTGGTGCCAGAGCCATGGGATCAAGCTCAATGCCAAGAAATGTATAGTTATCCCCTTTGGGAAAAAAACATGTACCCGTGAATTACCATATAGGTAGCAGTACACTAAACACCGAAAGTGTGATAAGAGACTTAGGGACACAGGTGGACAGTGGTCTCACCTTCGATAAGCACATCACCACAACAGTCAGGAAATCCTTCTATGTGGCACACCTCATCACTAAGGGCTTTTAATCCAGAAAAAAGGAGGTCACTGTCCCACTGCATTCATCCCTCATTAGACCCATTATAGAATACAACACCCCGTTTGGTATGTACCTCTCAAGACATCTGCAACAACTGGAAAGGCCGCAGAAATACCTCACTAAAAGAATCACAGGCCTAAAGCAGATGCCCTACACTGACTGCCTTAAAAAACTCCAGCTATACTCTGCCGTATATCGTCTACTCAGAGGCGATCTCTGCTTAACATACAAGGCCATGTCAAACCCAGAGCTGTTGGACATGCTACACTTAAAGAAATCCCAATCCCTCAGAGCCACACGCTCCAGGGATCTAAACCTTGTCATCATAATAAACAAAACATGCTGGAGGGATAGGTTCCTGACCCAGAGACTCCCCAGACTCTGGAATAGATTGCCCATACATGTCAAGCAGAGTGCCTCTTTGGCCCTCTTCAAAAGGAACCTTGACGATTGGATGGGAGAAAGGAAATTCACCCCGGGGATCATGTCAGTCACCCTGCTAGACAGGGGTCCAGAAAAGTAAATAGTGTGGGAAGAAATAGCCAGGGAATTGTTATGGCTAGGCTTGTATAGGCCCTAGGGCTAATAGCCTAGTACCAACCTATGAACCTATGATCTGCAAGGCCATGGAATGTATTATCATGGAACTTATGAACAAAGATATTGGCAACCTTCAAACACTGGACCCCACGCAGTTTGGGTTCGTGAAGGGCTGATCTTCTCTCCTGAACCTGATTGAATCAGTCTCCAGAGCCATGGACAAGGGTAAGGTGGTCCACACAGCCTATCTGGACCTCACCAAGGCCTTGACACCATCCCCCACTCTGGAATCATAAATAAACTTACTAAGCTGGGCATTAATCCCTACATCACTCAATGGGTTGCCAACTGACTTACTGACAGAACCCACACTGTAAAAGTAGCCAACTCCAAATCCAGCTCCAAACAAGTGACAAGTGGGGATCACATCAGTTGCCCTGCTAGACAGGGGCCCAGGGAAGTAAATACTGTGGGAAGAAATAGCCAGGGAATTGTTATGGCTAGGCTTGTATAGGCCCTAGGGCCGATAGCCTAGTACCAACCTATGAACCTATGAACCTATGAACCAGGCAGTAGCCATTCATGTGACTCCCTTCTTTTCATCATTCTTGACAAGCTAATTCTTTATTTTCAGTAAGTACTGCTTGATTTCTTCCTAACTTTACAATATCTGCTTAAATACTTCATCTTTAAATTTTCAGGGTCTCTGTATTAGTTTCCCCTCAAATGTTTGGCAGTGATCTGTACAGACCCAGGCACATTGAGTGACATTTTTCCTGTAAAAGGCTTCAGTACTTCATATATTGAGCTCATATCCAGGCATGTCTAAAGGTCAGTTCCCTGTGCTTTCTCCTGTCAACCTGGTGTACTTGGGCATCCTGAGGCAATGTAATAACTTGCCTCATGTACACAGAAAAGCTTTTCCTCTTACCTCCCAACACTATGACTTTTGAGAGATGCACATATATAGCCAAATAGGAAGCCAAGCACTCTCCAGCCAAGACTCGATTAGCCAGTCAAGAGGAGAAGGTTAAAACCTGCACCACACCAAATTCAACACACAGCTCTCCAGAACTTACATCACCAGAACCATCACATAGTAACACAAAACAGACACCTACTTTTGTGGAGGCTCTCAATAAAAATCTGCCCAAACAACAGAGACCTCCGAGGCAGAAATGCAAACAATCACCACATCCCAGCACAAACAATGACACACATAGCTCACATAAACTGTGTGCCACTCAACCAAAGCCCATAAGGCAAAACAACTTACCCAATACGCTAGTCATAGGTGACTGTGTAGTAAGATACACTGATGTCCTACTCACTAGGTTGAATAAGGAGAAAGTTATGGTCAGCTGCCTTTCGAGTGCCAGGATCCACCACATAATGCACGCACTTAGGTCAATCCACAACATGTATAAATATGACTCTATCATTGTCCATGTTGGTGTGAATGACCTGAGACATACCTCCCTGGACTACATGAAAAGAGACATAGAGGGCACTCGGATCTTGTAGCCCAGGCAGGTATGACTCTAGCTCTGAGTAGCATCCTACTGTCACGCAGAATGATGCCACAGTACAAGCAGAACATGATTGACTCCAACAATTGGCTAAGTTTCTGGTGTCAATCTAAGGGGATCCAGTATCTGTCTGCCTGGGATGACATGATCAACAGACCTCGATGCTTCACCAGAGATGGCCTACACCTGTCACCCCAGAGATTCCTGATACTGGCCATGGTTCTTGCCACCTCTATAATGCCTTTTTAGGCTCTGTCCTGAAGACAAAATTACCACCATAACAACTACAAGCAAACAAAATCTGAGGGTTATGCTACTCATTGGTAGAAGTCTAAATCTCAAAATGCAATCACTTGAAGCACTCCTTAAAATGGAGAACATCGACATCTGTGCTGTGACTGAGACCTGGTTTAAGGCTCTGGATAGCACCTCAGCACTACCAGGCTATAATTCATACCACATCTTTTGGCCCCTAAACCTGGACTGAAGCACTAAAGGTGGTGGTGTCTCCATATTCATAAAGGATATGCACACCTACAGACTAGTAGCCCAACATAACGCATCAGAGATACTTCAGGTACAACTAACACTGGGTAAAATTGCAATTCAGGTTCTAGCCTGCTATAGAGCCCCCCCCCCCCACCATGTCCCAAGACTCTCACTCCACATTCGTAAACACACTGGAAAATATTAGGGTACAACACTATACCCTTATACTGGGAGACTTTAACTACTCCTCCATTAACTGGGAAAATTATTCATGTACCAACACACTTGCTCAATGTTTTCTGGAATTCGTTAATTCCAATGCCCTGGACCAACTCATTCTTACCCCCAACAGGGGTAGAAATATCCTTGACCTGGTCATTGTTAACATGGGCAACCGTTGCTCTACACCAGTAATCAACTCTTCCCTGGTCAGATCTGACCACAAGCTAATCACCATGAATATCCATATCCCACCCTCACCTCCCCCAAAAGGAAACCACCATAAAAAACTTCTCTAAAGCCAATTTTGGGCTTATAAAAATAGAGGTGGCTTACTTCATGACACCCATGCAAATGGAAAATAGGTGCATAACTGCTGAATCATACACTAATGTACTGTATGAGCACATGCACATGTGCATTGAACGGGCTATACCAAACAGAACCAAGATGCTGTCCTCCAAAAAAGGAAGTCAATCTGGTGGTCCCCCACCATATACAAACTCTACAACAGAAGGAAAAAAAAAACTGTTGCAGAAAAGGGTGAATTCTCAAGATTCGAAAAACTCCCTTTTTAGCTTCAGCAAAAAACTGACATCCATCATCAAATCCATTAAAGCTAGCTACGAAAACAAAATTGCTGCAAATTCTAAAGACAACCACAAGGCATTCTATAGTTATGTCAAGAATCTACATGACAATACTCAGATCTGCTCTGAGTTACAGCACAAAGGCAATACATATACAGAACCAACTGATACTGCCAACATACTGGCCGACAGGTTCAGCAAAACTTTACCCCCCTTTCACCCCCTAAAGGGCCTACCACAATACCTGAGGAATGCCAAGTCCCTATTATCACAGCTACACAGGTAAAAAACACACTGTCCAAAGCCAAGAATACAGCTTCCATGGGACATGATAATATCCCTGGCTGTGTTCTACATGAATTACAAAGTGAACTGACACCACACCTGAGTATCCTGTTCAATCACAGCCTCATTTCAAGATTTGTTCCTACCAAATGATGCACTGCTATGGTCATCCCACTCCACAAAGGGGGAGTGACTACAGACCCTGGGAACTACTGCCCCATTAGATTAATGAGTCTGATATGTAAGGCTATGGAGCGCATCACTATGGACCTTATTCACAAGGACATAGGGAATCTCCAAACTCTGGACCCCACACAGTTTGGGTTTGTGAAAGGTAGATCATGCCTGCTCAACCTCATAGACTTCTTCGAGTCTGTCACCATAGCTGTGGATGAGGGCAAGGTAGTTCACATAGCCTACCTAGATCTTGCCAAGGCCTTCGACACCATCCCTAACTCAGGAATCATAGATAGACTCACAAAACTAGGCATAACCCCCCTATGTCATAAGATGGGTTGCCAACACGCTCACTGATAGAAACCACACTGTGAAAGTAGCAGACTCCAAATCTGATTACTGACCAGTTACAAGTGGTGTCCCACAGGGATCGGTCCTAGGTCCTCTCCTATTTGGCATCTACTTCTCTGAAGTTCAAGCCAACACAAAGGGACTTTCGCAGATGATTGCAAACTGGGAGCCATTATTGATTCTCCAACTGATGTAGACATTCTACAAAAAGGCCTCACTGACACCATTGACTGGTGCCAGAGCCATGGCTTTAAGCTCAATGACAAAAAATGGATTGTCATTCCCTTTGGGAAAAAATCAGTGCCCATGAACTACCACATAGGTGGTAGTCCACTAAACATTGAAGGTATGATAAGAGACCTGGGGACACAGGTTGACAGCAACCTCTCCTTTGATAACCACATTGCCACTGTAGTCAGAAAGTCATTCTACGTGGCACATCTCATTACAAAAGGTCTCTCATCCAGGAAGAAAGAGGTCATAATCCCTCTCTACTCATCCCTCATTATAGAATACAACACTCCATTTGGTCTGTACCTCACTAGACACCTGCAACAACTGGAAAGGCCACAAAAATACCTTACTAAGAGGATCTTAGATTACCCATATCAAAGTTTTACTTGTCTGACATCGAACAAGTAACCCTTGTAAAAATCCTAAAAAAGTATATACTGTTGGTCTGTCTTTCCTGCTAAACATAAATAACATTAAGTGCTGAGTGCAGGTTTTAGGCCCTTACATTAAACTTACCTCTGGCATGTTGTCTTAAGTCAGTCAAGGTCCCCCTCTAACCACTCCTACTGCCTTTCTCTTTTCCCCCACCCCCATATTTCCTCAAACAGGTTAAACTGCTACAACAGAAATTTTACCCTGCACTCCCTTACATAGCCCAGAAGAGTATACCCTGCAGCTATTAATTTACCCTGAAAGTATATAACCTATAGATTAAAATAGCCTAAAAATTTGGTGTAAAAAGAAACAAATCTAAATACAGCCAAAATGTTACCTTAACATACCATAAGCCCAGGGAAATAATTAGAGTCAGTATTAGCCCCGCTGCACTTGGGCTCACTCTGCTCCCCTCCCTGCCCCCAATTCCCACCCACCCCCACTACGTCTACATTTTAACTATGCTCAGCCACTCCCCTCATACCAAGATCCAATCATTGAACAGCCCTCCCCACACCCATTTTCTTCTTTTCCATTCTTTCACACCCTGTTAGTACAATCAGCCATCAAATTTGGCCCACCCCCTAACAAAATGCAAACAAGTAAAAAAAATACTAATTACCCTAATGCCTATAGTGTTTCTATTTTACCATCTTACTGCCTACGAACAAATACTTGACCATGGTATTCACTACCCACAAGGTCAAACAAACACCCATGACTACATACATAACACCAAACACTGTGCCATCTCCTGCAAACAGAATATACAACCCTCAATAATATATCACCCCTGTAAAACCACAAAACACAATCCTAAAGATAAAGACTATATAAAACTAATAAACAAACTCCTAAAGCTTAGAATATCCTGTCACTATAACCTTATAACACACAAGAATATTCATCCCAACCCTGACCCACCCACACTCAATAACCTCCACTCCCCTACCACAATCCCCCCAGTCAAGCTACCCCTTTTTACTCCCACTAGTTCCCTCCTAGAATTTCACCTAAATGTTAGAAGTATTAACAATAAGTTTCCCAACCTACACACCCTCCTAGCAACCCACTCCCCAGACATTATGTGTCTTACGGAAACCTGGCTAACACCTAGTACTACCAACAATGAGATACTTGCCCGAGGAAATAATGTACACCGGTTAGACTGTGATACTTTGAACGGAGCTGGGATGGCAGTCTTTTTCACAAACACTCTAACTGTTAATAGAGACACCATTCAACCACCCCAATTCAACAATGCTGAACTCCTCAAAACCAAGTTACAGATTAACCAGTACAAATGTTTAAACATCGTCTTTGGATACGTTCTACCAGGCAGCAACTTAAATACCCTAGAGAATATCCTGTACTGGTTATCTGCTACTTATCCCCAAGAAACCATAGTTCTTGGTGACTTTAACACCGATTGGCACCCCTGCTCCTCTGAAACCCCCCACTCCTATAAACTTATCTGGGTTTAAACAGACCATAACCTCTCCCACTAGGATAAACAAACTGACCAACAGGGAAAGTATCCTTGACTGGATCCTAGTTAACAACCGACCCCAACTGCATACTGCTGGCACTCTTCCTGACAACCTTAGCGACCATTTTCTAACCTATATCATAAAACATAAGGTAGGAAACCCTCACCAGACCAAATATAAAATGGTGAGAAACAGAAAAAACCTTGACACTGCAATGTTCCTAAATGAACTACAAACAGTTGACTGGTCAAAAACTAAAAAAATCTACCATTAGAATAGGTTGTAGCTCACTTTAACACTAAATTCCTAAGTATCCTAAGTATCCTTGATTCCCATGCTCCAGCATGTACAATAAAATCTAGATCAAACACTCCACCATGGCTCACAAAAGAGACAAAATCTAAAATCAAAGCTAGAAACAGAGCCTGAGCCGGCTGGAGAACTACCAAAGCCCCACTTGACCATCTAAAATATTGTCAACTCAGGAATGACACAAAAAAAATCTATTTTACTGGATAAGAAAAGTTTCTACCATAATCTCCTACAAAAAACACCAAAACAACCCCCAAACGTTCGGGCAGGCTTAAATCAACTACTTCATCCAGGACATTCTACCACCCCATCCCTGGCTAAACATACCCATAGTTCCCCAGAGACCATAGCTAGCGCTTATAATAACTTTTTCACCAAAACAATCCAATCCTTAGCAAATCACCTAACCTCCACAAACTTAAACCACATGCCTAATTTATCCAGAAATCACCATGAATTTAGCCTCCAACCAATATCCACTAGTTTTATCAAAATTCTTCTAAAAAAACTAAAACCTACCACCCTGGCTGCTGACATCTTCCCTGCAGAGTACCTACAAATAGCTGGAGATGCCATTGCATATCCCATATCTATCCTTATCAACAGATCCTTATCCAAAAATGCTATCCCCTCCCTCTGGAAAATATCCCACGTCAACCCACTCCATAAAGGTGGTAGCTCAATAGATATCTCCAACTATAGACTCATTGCCATTCTTTCCCTACTAGCCAGAATAATGGAGAAATGTGTACACAAGCAATTAATGCAATACCTTACACAGAATAACTTACTATCCAACTCCCAGCATGGTTTCAGACTATACCACAGCACCACCTCAGCCCTCCTTTCCTTTACTAATGCCATAAACAATAACAGAAATGACAAATGGCTAACCTCCACCCTCTTCCTTAACCTATCAAAAGCCTTTGCCATGGTCAACCATGAACTTCTCATTCTTTCTCTAAAATCCTTTTCCCTCAACACGCACACTATCCAGTGGTTTCAGTCCTATCTAACTGGTAGACAACAGGAGGTACCATGGCAGGGTACACTCTACAGACAGCTACCTCTCACACTTGATGTCCCTCATGGCTCCATACCAGGCCCACTACTCTTCTCTATTTTTATCAATAATCTTCACACTGCTATCCCTAAAGCTACCTGTATTCAATATGCAGATGATTCCACTCTCATCTGTTCAGCCACCTCCCCATCTGAACTACAAATATTAACCCAAAATACATTTAACACTATTGAGAACTGGCTCGCCAACCAACACCTACTACTGAACCCCAATAAAACTAAACTTCTACTCTACACCCCCACTAGTAGATCTGCCACACTTTCATTCTCTGTCATGTCTAACAATGGCACCACTATCTCCCCAGATCAACACACTAAACCTCTGGGGTTTATAATAGACAATAATCTCAAATTTGACCTACAGGTCAACAAAACCGTACAAACCATTAATAAGAAGCTTGGATTACTGTACAAAAACAAAAAACTCTTAACCCCACTGGCTAGGACTGAAATTGCTCAATCACACCTACTCTCTACTGTTTTATATGCCTCACCTGTACTCTCAAACTTCAATAAAACTGAACTAAGTAAGCTGTCCTATACATACAACCATATTGCCAGATTCGCCACTGGCTCCACCTATAGAACCCATCACTGCCAGAACCTGAAATAACTAGAATGGCTGGAACTGCCCAGCTTAATTCATTTCAATCAACTCTTAATAGGTCACAAAGTTCTGTACCACCCTAAAGATACCCCATCTCTTATAAATATTATTAAGCCATATAGCAACCTGAGATCCTTATGGTCAGCTGACAAATTACTGGTCCAAACCCAGAAAGCTAATAACTCAACTGGTGAATCCCTGTTCACCAACTTTGTTGGCAAAACCTGGAATGCCTTGCCAAACTATATAACCCTACAATCCTCCAAAAGTCTCTTAAAAAAAAAAAAACCTCAAACAATATCTCAAACTGAACTGGATATGCCCATGTACCAACCCGGATTTAGTTATAAACCAATAGCATAATCAGTAATTAGCATAACATCTAACAATATCACCATGCTATGTATCCAATCTTACTTGTAATTGTGTCTGTCCATGAGAACTGTGAGTCCCTACTAGGGAACATTACTAAACCAATGTACATAAGATATATTACCACTTTGTTTTTATATATTCTAATTGTTTTCTAACTTCTTCTGTAACCTTTGTATGTCTGTCCATGGGAACTGTGAGTCCCTACTAGGGAACACTTCTAAACCAATGTACATAAGGTATATTACCACTTTTTTTATATATTCTAATTGTTTTCTAACTTCTTGTGTAACCTTTTATATGTTTGACTATGTGGAGCTTTTCTCCCCGGGTCTCCTCTGAAAATGGACATGTATCCAGTTGGACTATCCCAGTAAATAAATGTAAAATAAAATAAAAAATAAATAAATAAATCTTTGGCCTTAGACACATGCCCTATACGGACAGACTCAAATAACTTGTTCTCTTATCTCCTACTTAGAGGCGATCTCTGCTTGACCTACAAAGCCATGTCTGACCCAGAGCTGCTAGATATGCTACACCTAAAGAAATCCCAATCCCTCCATCACACGGTCTAGGGACCTAAACCTCATTACCACAATAAACAGAACATGCTGGAGGGACAGGTTCCTAACCCAGAGACTTCCCATACTCAAACTTCCCATTCACGTCAAGCAGAGCACTTCACTGGCCCTCTTTAAGAGAAATCTTGACGAGTAGATGGGCAAAAGGAAGTTCACTCTGGGGATCACTTCAGTGGCCTTGCTTGACAGGGGCACTGGGAACTAACTTTGGGTGGCATGATACCAGGGAATCTTCTTGGGCTAGGCTTATTTAGGCTCCAGGACCATTAGCCTAGTACACACCTATGAACCTATGAACCTATAAGAATAAAAATAGTAGCATGGGAAATAAATCACTGTGATTTTCTCAGACTTGTTTTGAGTATACTGGTTTGGATGATAGTTTATTTAAAAAACTGATATGCATAGCAAATAACATTAGATAAAGCTAAATAGTGATGTCATCTGCATTCTTTGTGAGATTTTTGATCACCTGCTCATTAAATTTCTGCCATGTTTTGGATCAGAAACTAAACAGCATAAAGAACCTGTTCAGAAACACTGACTACATGTAATGCCTGTTATTTATATAAGGAAGGACTTTGAAATAATCACTTTTCATGTAATTAAAGGATAGGCATTGCTAATAATTACAGTCATCTCTCCTCCCTTGATCTGTCCTTAGCTGTACTTGGTCAATTATTTTAGTATAATGCATTTTTTAAAGCTGTATTGATAAGACAAAACAGTTTTTCCATGAAAGAACTGGAACTTTCTGAATCACTAGTCTAACAGCCTTCTAACAAATTAAGTATGATACAAAATCAGATGCTACAATAAAATGGTAGAATGGACTAGAAGTCACTGTTCTGCTGTTTTGTCTGTAATCTTTCATATAAATCAATTTTGTTGTCACCACTTGCATGGATCATAAATGACGCTATCTAGAATTTATTACAATTTAAGTAAAAGAGTAAAATTTCAAGTTTTTCTACTATTTTTATAACTTTAAATGGTAAACAATCCCTGTGGCACTTTGGCGCATGACTGACAAAGTATAATCCCAGAGTTAGTTAAGGTGAGTAAAATCATAACCTTACAGGGTATCTTATTGCTTAAATAGTAATTATTACTCTTTACAATAATGTGCTCTATTTCCCTTTGTCACTATTTGTGGACTTGAATAATCATCCTTGGTGTCTTTACAAATAATACATTTTTTGATGTTAGGACCCCAGTGATTAATATATGCTTTTTGTCACATTTTATATAAGCAGATGCATTCCCCTGCCTCCTTAAATTACTTCCTAAGCTCAATACAACAAAACACCAAAAGGACAGAGACAAAAAATGACAAAAAAGCCAGTAAAAACCTAAGAGAAGTTTATTAACACACTCTAGCACCTCTGCTATACAACTGCCTTCAAGAAGTGAAACAATACACATTCAGCAGCATTATATAATCCAATTACTTAATTGATTAAACAATGAAACAATTGAAGTATTAATAATAAATTAAATAAAACCTAAAAATATTTTAAATTAAAACTCTCCAGTTACATTCTGTATTTAGACCTTTAGGGATTAAAGTATCATATTTCCAAATAAAAGTGGATTCTTTATAGAAGAGTTTCTGTTTTCTCTCTATTTCATTTGTACACTTAAAATTTACTTTCTGCAAAATAGTAGAATTATGGTACAACTTAAAGTGCCATGAAATAGGACTCTCAACCCTGCAATTCCTAATATCTCTCACATATTCTTATAGTCTTAACTTAAGCATTATTTTGCTGTCACCCACATAAAAAAGACCATGTGGAAATTTCAATGCATAAACAATGCCCTGTAAATTGCAGATATATCTCCCATTAGATTTTGAAAAAGAAACCATTTGTCCTGTGAAAAGTATCTACTATAAACTTAAAGCTGCAACAGCCACCACATGGGAAAGTTCCAAAACAGGAAGGATTCATGCAAATCAATAAAGCGGGCATAGAAAATACATTGTGTAAAACATGTCCTTCAAATTTCAACCAAGTTTGTAAGGAATACAGGGATATCTGTACAATACTCCTGATAGATCCTTAAGCTGTAACAAAAAATCCCAGCAATATTTCACTAAAAAAAAATCAACTGTTAACTAAAAGTGCTATATGTAGTCACAAAATTTATTTTCTTTTTATCTTTATTGTAATCAACTGCAGCACTGTCATCAGTAACAAATATCTGTTGGTCAGCAGAACTTTTCTTATCAAGTGATGAACATACCCCTCTTACTTTATCCAGAGCTTCCTCTACCAATTTATTATCATAATCTCTGGTTACAAACATATTAGCCATCCTTTGGGCTTCTTCAAGAAAATCTGAATGATTTTTGAATAATCTATGTAACCTCAGTAATTCCCCATAAGGAAAATCAGACAACAGAATGGGGGGGGGGGGCAACTAAGGCCATGTAGAAATTGACCACCATCCTCAAACTTCCTATATACAGAAGTTTTAATATTTCCATCAATTCCCCTTTCAATCTTCACATCAAGAAAAATGATACTGTTACCAAATTGGAAGTCTTCAAAATTCAAATTAAATCTATTAATTTGTAAATAATCCACAAAATCAGACACATAATTTAACCCACCTTTACAAATAAAAATCAAATCATCTATATATCTAAAATAATGTAAAACATGTTTACAAAAAATATGTTTATGTAAATGTTCCAACTCAAATAAACCTGTAAAAAGATTAGCATACATAAGGGGCAAAAGAATACATCGCTGTACCCTGCAACTGATGATATGCAACATTATTAAACTCAAAAACATTATTAACCAAACAAATATATAATAATTCTATAATATAATTAGATAAGGGACTATCTCCCAAAAAATAATGAAGGGCTTCAATGCCATAAACATGTTTAATACTCGTTATGAAACTCTTCACATCCAGGGTGATCCAAAGCATATCATCAGCCCACTTAACGTCCAAAAAATCACCCTTGTTCTTAATATACTAAGGAAGTTTTATAACAAAAGGTAATAAATATTCATGAAGTAACTTTCTAACATTATATAAAAAATATTTACATGCAAATACTACAGGATGTCCCGTTGGGTTAAAAGTGTTTTTATGGATTTTTGGCAAACAATAAAAAACAACAAACTTACAACCTTCTACAGCTTCTTTTCAATGTCAGTCTTGGAAAAATAACCCAGTCTGTAACCTTTATATAGCAATTCAGTGTATTTATCCAAAGCTGATATATAAATATCCATATTAACTATTTCATAAACACTTATTTAATTAAGATGACCATAAACCTTTTTAAAATATAGTGTATAATGCATTATCAAAATTGTATATCAGACACTTAATAACCAAATAATTTTGCCTGGACAGCTTATATAAAGTATTCTACTCAGCCTTGGTTAAATTATATTGTACAAAATGCATGCTACTCATAAAATCATTATATGCCTTTTCCATAGCATAATTTACCACAGCTGAAAAATGTTGGATTTCTTCATGATGAAAGAAGGGCATATGCAAACACTTACAAGTAGTATCAAGTGTACAGTATGCATTAACTGTGGAAACATTCCCCAGGTCCAAATCACAAGAAAAAAAAAAAAAAAACTTTCATCACTCTCAGAAGATTCCTGACTGACATCAAACTCATTAATTAATGATTCCTCATTATGACCATTCTTATTACTAGAGAAAGTATATGTCAAATGCAGCTTGTGAACTAATCAAAGAATTTCACATTTTAAAACATAAAGTCTTGGTAACACAGTGGGCACATATTTAAACCCGCAACTAAGTACCACAAGCTGTGTGTGAGTCAAAGTGCCACTAGATATATTAATAAATAGAGAGTTACTATAATTAATACTAAAATTACTGCCATTGGCCATTTTTCTATTGAAAATAACCCTCTCTATGAATGAGTTACCGATGTCTCGGTCATTTCCTCTCCATTTTCTCTCATTGTACACATTTTACTTACCGGCATTGAAACTATAAAACTTTTGTCGATAATTCAGTGGATGCTGAGCAGGTGTTAAGGGGGAAAGCATATTCATCAATTTCCCAATCATTGGAAAAGCTGGCTCCTTCTGATGATGCAAAAGAAACCATTTGTTGTTCCCTAAGCTCTTGTCTTAACACATCCAGCTGCTGGTTACATAATGCTGTAGTACAGATGCAACATTATGTAATCAGCAGCTAGATCTGTTAAGGCAAGAATTTCAGATGAGAGGCTACGAAGAAGATCTTTTTAATGAAGCATCTACCTATGTAACTAATGAAAGAGAAGGCAGAGCTAAACCATATTTTGCATCACAACATCAACAGACTAACCAAAGTTATAATAACAACACTAAGTTTAGGTACAGCGTGCTGCGGTAGTGTTGTCACCTCACAGTTAGACATTGCCCGTTCGATTCTCAGTTAGAGCATCTTCTGTGTAGCGACATGCGTGAATGGGCGTTCCTTCGTTGAAGGTCATGCGTTAGGCCCGGCAAGCCAATACGTAAAAATCTACTGCCAATCATTAGCGGATCGGAGTTCCGCTGTGGCGACCCCTAACCAGGAAAAGCCAAAAGACACAAACAAACTAGTGGTGTTACTGATATTATACAGAGGAATTGGGACATACTACCTGCTATACCAGAATCATGAAAAATAATAGGTGCATCTCCCAGTTTTACTTTTAAGACATGCTCTAACATGAAACCGAAAATATGCTATAAAGAAATGCATGAAAAGAAGGATCATTCTACTAGAATTAAAAGATAAGGTACTGTTCTGTGCAATAATTGAGATTTGGTAAACACACTGATCCTTCTGTTACTTTTGAGCATCCATGAACAAAACATATTTATGAATTTGAGGACTTTGCTACTTGTAACACAGAAAATCTGATTTATTTAGCTGTGTGTGTGTGACATGTACTAGTTTCTACATAGGTAAATCTAATAGAAAATTGAAGGAAAGAATTTCTGAACATCTTTCAGAAATTAGAAGGAACATACTTACTAAGCCTCATTGCCCAATTTTACTTTTGTTAAAAATCTTTTTCATTATCAGCTCTTGTTCTTGCATTTGTTGTATTTGATACATTTGTTTATTGTTTGCATAAATCACTATGGAGCTTTTCTCCCCAGGCCTTCACTGAAAATGGGAACTTTTTGGCCCAGTGGACCTTCCAAACAAATGCAAATAAATAAATAAATAAAATAAATAAGTAAATACGAATTCCTTCATTAAGCATATTCATGATAATTGTGGAGACCATGCATTTAAATTTAGAGTAATACAAGGAAATTATTAACAAAAGAGGTGGTGATGTTCTAGATGCACTGAACTAGCTGAATATAGGTGGATTTTAAAATTGCAGGAGGACCGTGCACCTGGATTCAATGCTTCAAGTTAGTTAAAAACCTGTATTAAAATCAAAGCAAATGAAACTGAAATGAATGCTGCTATTGACTGCCTGTATCTCTTATGCTTTTTAAGTTGCTTTTGAATGTACTTTTTATATGTGTTTCTATTTCTTTAAAGTTCTCTGTATAACAAGCTGAACTGTTATTGAGCAACAGAATAATGTGCTGTGCTATGTTGTGTTTTATATGCATTGAAGAAGGGATTATTCCTGAAAGCTCTGTTGTTTGCATTTGGATTAAAATAAGTGAGTTTTTTATTTCTGGTGTTGAGATCTGGTTTATATTGTTCTTATTATTTGTTGTATTTAACTCGCTGACTTCAAATACTTAAGTTACACTCCTTGAAGCTGACTGGTTTTGTTTGGCATTGAACTGACTACCAGTTTTACAACCATTATGGATGATGTTCCTGAAACACAGCTGCTATCAAATTCAGCTAGAACTCATTGATGTTTGGATGTTGTTTTGGCCATTCACTCCAACCGTTTGCTTAAGAATATGACTGGCTTTGCAGCAGCTGCTAAGTCTATGCCTGGTGGCCAAGAAACTACAATCCTACAGCAGATTATGACACTGGAGAAAAAGGTACATTTTAAACAGCTGCAATGACAGTGTTTACGTTTTCAACCATACCTTGAAGTAAGGAGTGTTCCACAAGGTTTATGTATATTAAAAATAACAACTTATGGTAACACATACCCAATGTTGATTAAAAAATGGAGGAATTAAATCTTAAACTCATTGCTGACCACATAACCCTTATGAATGAGTTTTTTTCTAATATTGAAAAAGAACTGCAAAATGAGATGTTAGCAATCAAAAAATGGCATTTGTTATCTTTTTATAAAGATTATTTGCACTGTTTAGTGATATTTTGGAATGTTTAACACCCTATGATAAACGACTTGAACAAATGAAAGAGCATACTTTAACAAAAGATATCAATGACTTTAGGAATGGAAATATCTTTTCTTGACCTAAGAACACTAGGCTGTTGAAGGCAAGCATTGGTAGTTCTGTGCATGAACTGGATGATATGACTTTACCTATGACTACCTCTGCTTGAGAGGTGGTGCATCAAGTCCATTTGTAAATGAAAATGTTTCAAGTGTAAATACTGCACATGATGATGGTGTACAAAATACCTCTCTACAAAGGGACTTATCTGTACATACCACCAGTAACTGTAATAATGTTAATATGTTTGCACTACAATCTACATCTAATAATGCAGTTTCCCATGAGGAGGATTTTCATCAGGTTGTGACATCTGTGAAGTTAATCTCCTAGAGAGAAGTGGAACTAGGAAGAAGAGATCTATCACAGGGAGGAAATATAAATCAAAGAGGAAGAGGAAATGAACGTAACATTTTACAGACAATTTTTATATTGTTAATTTATCTAGCAGCATACTTTCTGCTAAGAAAAGGCTTGCTGTTTATATCAACAGCTAAAGACTACTGTGGATGCAATTACTGATCTTCAGTTGTTTGCAAGGAAATTAAATCTTAAATTAATGTTTCATATTTCTGTTACTACTAAACAGGTATGTAAACATTCAACCACTGCTGTTCCTGTTAGTTGTCCTGAAATTACAGCATTCCATAATACTTGTGTGAAACAGTTGTATGAGCTTTTTAATAATTCAAATCATAAGAGTTATAATTTCTCAAAAGAATAATTTCATTCTTTAAAGTGACTGCAAAGTAATATTAGTATTGTGATTAAACAGGCAGAGAAAGGGGGTGCCACAGTTATAATGGATATTGAAAAATATAAATAGGTTTATGCAGCATTTTTAAATGACCATGTATTTTCATTTGTTAAATAGGATTAATGTGAACAATATAATACGTAGGGTTAATGATGCTATTTATGCACTTCAGGTACAAGATGATACTGAATCTAAATATGCAGATCTTTCAGACTGATCTTATCATACTACTCTCCACAACATTCTTTCAATTTCTACTTCCTACTAAATAATTTCCACTATCTCATCCCACTTGCACTACCTTCCAAACATATTCACCCTGTCCCTCTTTGTCTGATACAAAATGATACACCTTCTCCTAACTGCAGTTCTACTTCTTCTCCTCTCTATCTCTACCTCCCATTATCATACTTTAACATACATAAACCCTGCACCTACACCTTGCTACCCACTTACACCCCACTCACCTTCTCTTACATTCCTTACTACTCCATCTCTATTCCATCACAATGATAGCTTCCTTCATAAAATAAAAATATTCCCTCTGTCCTCTCTATCTCCCCAAACTACTTCCTTTCAGTCTAATCTACTCATATTCAAAACTTTCTATTCCAAACATACTACTCTCTGGAGAGATGCACCCTAACAGTGGTCCCACTTCCAGCCCCTCTCTCCCTACCCATCCCATATCCCCCACCCTCTCCCCTCCCCTCCTCTCCTCTCAAACTTAAAACTTATCTATTAGAAACTTAACATTATTTTCTATTGCTTGCTATTATAGCTGACAGTGAAATTCTACACCCTGGCTATAATATTATTTGTCAGGATAGACTCAATAAAAAAGGGGGAGATGTAGCTATTTACTCAAATCAACTCACTATCTACCCTCTATCTTTCTCTATACCAAATTTCCAACCAGCAGAAGTCCTCATTGCGAACTGCAAACTGAACAATCACAAAAAGTTTGCCATTGCCACTATCTATATACTTCCAGGAAAAAAACACCCCTAACCTGGAAAACTTTCTCTCAAGGATCTCACTTACTAACTCCTATGAAACTGTTATACTTGGTGATGTCAACGTTGGTTGGAATGCTCTATCCTCTGTCCCTCAAAATGGCAGCATTAACCTTTACAGCTTCTCCCAACTAAATTACTGTCACTACACTAGCTGGATCCTTACCTCCAGCACTGACCTATACCATAACTGCTCCACACTTCCTGATACCCCAAGTGACCATCTTCCCAGCTCTATCCATAGACACTCCCCACAATTGCTCAAATCTCAACAGTACAATGATTGTCACAAACTTACCAATGTTAATCCTGACACCTTTAATGATATACTCTCCTCTATCAACTGGTCCTTTCTCCACAATCTCTCCCTAGAAGAAGTTGTTCTGAAACTTAATAGCATTTTTTTTAACACTGTAAACTCCTTTGCCCCATTAGGAAAATAAGAGTTAAATCTAACGTTGCCCCTGGTTAACTAAATATACTTGGTTCCTCCTGCAAAAGCATGACAATGCTTGGAAAAAGTGGCAAAAAAATAAAATCCCCCTCCAGTTATCAATGTTACAATGAGCAACATAATCTTACTAAAAAAAACATTGACTATGATAAAAAACTTTACCTCAACACACAAGAAACCTCCCACTCTAACCCCCAAAATTTCTGGACAACATGCTGCTACACCCAGGTACACCCACTACACTAAATCCTATCCCTAATAGCTCAGCCTTGGACACTGCAACACTTTTTCACTGATTCCATTCAAATATTAACAAAAAAAACAGCACGAGTACCTGTCCCACTACTCCCCCGTTCCTCCCACATACCCTCCTTCTCACTCAAACCTGAGCCTACTGCTTACATCTGATCTCTTGTCTACAAACTCAAAACTTGTTCACCTTCTGCTGATAACTTGCCAACTTTTCTCCTTAAGTTAGCTGCATACCCTCTTTCCATAATAATCAAAAGATCAATTCAAGAATACATGGTTCCTGATATCTGGAAAAAAAATTTCCTATTCCGCTCCATAAAGGAGGAAACTCCACTGACCCCTCTAATTTCAGACCCATTGCAATTCTGTTTCCCCTATCAAAGATTCTTGAAAAATGCATACATAAACAGCTCCTTGCTCATCTGCTTCAGGAAAATCTCATTTCCCCTACACAACACAGCTATTGCCCTCACCATAGCACTTCTACAGCAGTAGTATCTCTCACACAGACTATCTCTAGATCTCAAGACAACAATAAATTAGTCTCATGTCTATTCCTTAACCTCTCTAGGGCCTTTGATACTGTCTCCTTCAATCTACTTCTCTCCAAACTATTTAACTTCAGTCACTCCAACTCTGCTATTGCCAAGTTCTCTAGCTACCTCCCCAATTGACTTCAGTCTGTAAGATGGCTGATCACATCTTCTCCTTTCCTTCCAGTCCTAACTGGGGTTCCCCAAGGCTCCATCCCTGGGCCCCTACGATTTAACATTGTTACTAACAACCTCTATCTCTCTTGTCCTCTTTCCTCTTTAATACCATATACTGATGGCTCTACAATAATTTCACCTATGACAATCTCCCCACTTGCTCTGTCTTACCCAAGAATCACTGCACTCAGTTGAAAAATGGCTAACATCCAACCAACTCTTTCTTAACCCAAACAAAACCAAGCTCCTCCTTTTCCTTCCTAAACCTTTCCAACACTTTAAATCTATCTTCACTGTCTTGTCCTTAAACAACACACCTTTCAAGGTTGAACCCAATACTAAACCATTAAGTGTCATTATAGATGATCAGCTTAAATTCACTTTTCACATTCAAAACTGCATCAAAAAGAATAATAAAAAATTAGGCCTTTATAGAAGCAAAAAATAACTCACAAACAATTCTAAACTCACACTAGCACAAGCATAGGCAAAATTCACGCCCTACTATATGCTGCCGCAATCCTTACAAACCTTCAAACAAATTTCTTTCTAAACTTGAACATACAACAAAATTGTTATAGTTGCCACTAATCTACCCTACCATTCTCACCACTCCATATCCCTAAAAAAGCTACAATGGCAAGAGCTACACCATCAATTCTTTCTGCCTCAACCACACTGACGCACACCACATTAAATCAACCCCATTCCTGTCCTGCTCTTGGAACACTCATCACCTGCTATACCGCTAACCATATACTCTGCAGCTCAGAAAAAAATTTCCTTCAAATCTACAAACCCAGTAAAACCATTGGCAAACTTCCCTATAATTACTCAGTAGCAAATGCATGGAATAAACTGCTTCTATTTTTAAGAGAAATTTCTAGCGTAAAATGTTTCAGAAAACTTTAAAAGACTACTTATTAAACTCTTTGACCCACTCCTGCATTGACCCAACTTAGTGCACTTCTAACTTTCCCTAAAGCCTCCTACCTTATACCCTTATTTTCCTAATCTGCAACCTTCTCTTTACTCCCTTTTCCTTCCTGCTGCTTTATAACTTCAAAAACGGTACTTGAGCTTAGTTGCTGGATGAAACTGTTTTGTTATTATTGTTGTACTGTCTGTTTATACATCCTTTGTTACTATGCCTTCAGCTGAAACTGTTAGTAATAACTGTTAAACTGTTAGTTAGTAGAAGTGGACTTCTTATATAGAACTTGTAATTATTCTCTTGGAGCTTTTCTCATTGGGCCAACCATGAAAATGGGCACCTGCCCAGTTGGACAAACCCAGTCAACAAATGTCTGATAAATCTCTCTCTCTCTCTCTCTTTCGGCTTTTCCCAGTTAGGGGTCGCCACAGTGGATCACCTTGTCTGCTCATGGTTGGCAGTGGAGTTTTTATGGTGTCAAGTTGCCAGCCCGGCAGCTAACCTTCCACAGAAGGCACACACATGCACGCACTCATGCCTAGGGCCAATTTTAGCATGTCCAATCCTCTTACAGCATGTCTTTGGGGATGTGGGAGGAATCTGGAGCACCTCGAGGAAACCCACATGACCACAGGGAGGACATGCAGACTCCACACAGAAGACACCCCAGCCAAAGATCGAACTGGAGAGCCTCTTGCTGTGAGGTGACAACGCTAACCGCTGCACCACCACGGCAAATAAATAAATAAATATTACACGTGAACTGTTCAACTTTTTATATGTTGCTATTCCTGTGATTCCCATTCTAAATGGGTTACCTAAAATACATAAAGATCGCTTGCCTCCTGCCGATGCAACCCGCCGTGTCTGGGAGGGGGTGAGTAACTAAGCCCATTTCAATTTTCTTAGAAGAACAATTAAAACCCTTCTTACAAAAATCATTGCAGTTATATTTGTGATACTAATGATGCTGAAACAACTTTTATCAGTGGTATTCTCTGAATGAGACTGCCCAGTTTATTTTTGCAACAATGGATATCATCTCATTGTTCACTGTCATCCCTAATGAATATGGCATACTGGCTGTGAGGCAATATTTAAGTAAGAACACAGCATTCACAAATGGGAAAAAAAAAGAAATAATTTGTACTCTCTTAGTTGTACTGACAAATAATGTTTTCCTATTTGGAGAGCAGCTATGCCATCAAGTATCGTGTGTTACTATGGGTACACCAGTAGCAAATACTTATGCTAACACAGCCTGAATAGCAGAGTACGCATGTATTTGGTTCAACAAACAACTATACGGATAAAAATTTTATTTTATAAATCCTTTGCTGACAATATTTTTTTGTTTGGAAGGGTGATGAAATTGAACTACAAGATTATGTTTGATTCTTGCAAACTACAATATATTTTCTGAGATTTAAGTTGAAATATTCTAGAACAGAGATTTAGTTTTTGGATATAGCAATTAAAAATACTGATGGGTTGATATCAATAAATATTTTTATTTTTTTATTTTACATTTGTTGACCGGGCTAGTCTGGCTGGATAACAAGTCCATTTTCAGCAGAGGCCCGAGGAGAAAAGCTTCACTTTCTACTAGTACATACATACTATATATTGAAATATATTGCCAAAAAAAAATACATCTTAAGGATTAATAACACTGCAAAAGAGATATTCAACAGTAATGTAACAAAGTTTTCTGAAAAAAAAAATATCTATAGGAAGAAAGTTCAGGCTAGCAGATTTCTCAGTTGCACTCCTTGAAGCTGATTGTTACCTGCTCAACCATTAATACTAAACTACTTCATCAAGTGCTGGGATAGGCCACATACCTGGTATACTGAAAATGGGCTTCAACACAAAAAAGTGCAGCACAGTAGAATTTGACAAATATAGTTGCTTAGACCTCACATGTTAATAAGTGGTACCTGTCTTCAGACAGATGTGGCCACATGAGGCCTGGAAATTTATGTGGTTAACTTACTCTCTCTCTCTCTCACTCTCTCTCTCATTCAATCATCACTCAGTCATCATGTTTCCACCATAATGAGAAAAATCCTTGTTTCTGGATCAGTTAATTTGCAAGGGAATCCCTTTGAAATCCACAGAAGTCATCTTAACACTTACCTCTTCCCCTTTCTGACCCATCATTGAATACAATGTTCCCTGATGTATGTACAAATTCAACCATATTGCTCAATTGGGAAGGCCACAATGGTTTTCAACCAAGCCTGCATTCCTTTAACTATCTTGATAGACTCACACAGCTCTTTGTTTATCCAGTAGTCTACCAGCTATTTCAAGGTGCTCTGTGCATCGCTTTTTGAGCTGTGAAAAATTGCTTGTATCTGACTACCTATTTCTTCACAAAACCTTTGTTTCCACAAGCATCAGTAATAGGGACATCAGTCCACATCAACAAATAAACAAGACTCGCTGAAGTGACAGGTTCCTATGTCAATATGTTCCCAGCATATGGAATACGTTTCCACTACAAGTACTACTTTGTCTGGCTTTAAGGCTATGTTTGATGATTGGATGGTAGACATAAATTTACACCCAGGTTATCATATACAGCCCTGCTCAGTGTGGGAGGAGAGCACTATTAGGTGCTTGTAAAGGGTGACAAGAACTTATAAGTGTGTCTAACTAAAGGGGTATATGGCTAGGCACCTTATGGTTCCTGTGATCACCTACTAGAATTAATTCTATGTCCCCATATGCCCATGGCTGTCACGAGGTTTATGTTAAAGCTAACGACGATGTTGATGATGAAAATGAAGAATGTACACTTCTAGCAAATTCTAGTTGTTCAAGCAACTATTATCCCTGTGGATATTCATTTCCAGCAGCCGTTGTTTGAGAACAATGACACACCTAAACCACACCTACCACAGCATGTGCTGCATGACCATGGTCTGTAAGAAGTGCCAGTTTAAATACTGCACAAGTGCCAATCTAATCTCTGTTGTTAAAGTCCTTCATAACCCTCCCCTTCATGAAAATCATTCTTTAGAAGTGCAACAGTAAATAAAACTGTCATTAATTATGAACTACTTACAAAACGGGAAATATAGTAAGGGCAGACTGTTTTATCACTAGAAATATTATCAAATGGTAATCTGTCAAATTTATATAAAAAAGTACAACTGAATTAAGAACTTTGGTATTTATTAAATAATTTCTGTAGCATTCCTATAGTAACAAAATTTATTTATTTTATTATGCCCATTATTTGTAGTAGTAGAAAGGAATTTATCCATTTGAAGTGTTGTAGAGCATTCTTAGTCCAGAAAAGGAACATCCATGAAACTACTTTGAAGACTCTTCCTGAGTTATATAGTATTATTTAAATTATTCAAATGATATTTTGAGAAGAAAAAATCGGAAGAGTATGATGAAAAGACATTAGAGTCTGTAATTTATTAATCTAATTTACCAATATCTTTGATTAATATTATTCCACAGAAAAAGATCAGAAACTTTCATCGTTCTGCCTGATGTCTGACATAAATCAAAACTTCATGAAGATGCATTATCACAAGATATAGTATGAGCCCCTTCATCTGAACATTTACAGATATTAAAGAGAAGCCTGTGCCTGCATTTTTTATTTCTGGTGTGGAGAACCAGTTTTTATTGAGCAGGTAACAATATCTAGCTTTCTGTCATCAGCAAAATTGGTCAACCATGCTTCTTTGATATTGGCTTTGGTGTTGAAAAATAAATGCCATACTGGAGAGACCACAGCCCTAATTCCTGTAGTACCTAATATCCTGGAAAGTGGCCAACAGTGTAATACTGAATCATGTAATCAAATAGAGGTACAAATGAGGTTGTTGCAGATGGACACACATCACTGATATCAGTACGATGACCTGGTACAGTTAAATACTGGATCATGTAATCCAATGGAGGTATGAATGAGGTTATTACATATAGACATGCAGCACTGATATCAGTACTATAATCAGGTACAGTGTAATACTGAATCATGTAATCCAATAGAAGTATGAATGAGGTTGTTGCAGATGGACATGCATCACTGATATCAGTACTATGATCAGGTACAGTGTAATACTGGATCATGTAATCCAATAGAAGTATGAATGAGGGTGTTGCAGATGGACATACAGCACTATCAGTATTATGACACGATCAAACCTGAGAGCATAAGTTCTAAAAATGCATAATCACTCTTACCCCACTGTGTGAGTATGCTTCAATGCAAGTCAGACTGTTCACTGTATTCAAATAAGAAAGACGTGTTTATATTTACATTTGTAAAATTACATTTCGGTGGACAATGACAGATACCATTTGACCACATGAACATCTTCTCCGTCATGTAGTAGCCAAGAGATGGTATTGAGGGAACTTCTTGAGTCATCTAGCACAGATAAAATCCACACATTAAGATCCTTGCAAACAATCACTTTCCCAAAGAGGCTAAAATTATGTTTTGAATCATGGTACATAGATCAGATTCAGGACCTTCCCAGTTTGCACAGATTTATTAGACAGTAAACACCCTACTTGCTGAAACTTATGATTTCACCACATATAAAACATGGCATTAAGAATAATAATATAAAACTATTCCATTCTGTGATGTTATTCCCTTCCAGCCATGGGCAGTATATTCTTCATGTGAATGTTAGGTTTCTGCTTCTTGTTAGTTATTTAAGTGCTGCTACTACTGTAAAGTGATCAAAATGGTTTTCATGATAATTTGTGGCCATGATGAAGAACAGCAGTCACTCTCTGTTCACTGAATATGGTTGGGTACTTGATTATAAGCCAAAAGCCATAAGCGATTATGTTTTTATTCACTTTACATTTCAGAAGCAGTACATTAAGTTTTGAAAACTGTCTATTTTGCTTGCAGTTTTTGGCCAGTTGATTGAACTTCTCTAAATTCTGAAAGATCATTGCTAATGACATTTCTCCATACAATCATGATGCCAAATCTCTGGATCTGATTATATTATTAAAAAGAGTACATGTAGATTCAGTGTAGTGGCACAGTAGAATTTGAGATTCATGAGAAATGCTACATTTTCTGTTGTACTGCTGGCAACCTCAAGTTCTTTTATGCAGTCAGTATATTCTTGGAGTACCACTGTCAGCATGACTTTGAAGCTTGCATTTAGCACAAAAACTGGCAATGCATCAGTGTTCTGCAGTGAATGATGAATATTGTGTATTTACTATTTGTTTCTTTATAGCCGTCAGGGTCAGATGTATAACTTAGTGAAATCAATCCAGAATTCTAGCTCATTCAAATCACATCTAATCACAGATAAAGGTTCACTTAATTAATAAATTCATTTGCTTGTCTATACGTTCAGGATAACCTCTACTCACCCTAGTCACCAGACTGATATTCAATTACTGCTTAGCACTCTTTAATCATGAGCTTTATGCCTGCCCTCACATTTACACTTAAGAACATTTAATACTGTTGTTTGTACACATCCTGACATACTCTTCACCTCCCTAACCTCGATGTTCTTTTCTCAGCAAGTCACTTTATACTTCAATGCTTATCTTGAGTTAAAACTTTGTTAGTAGCTTTTCTATCCCCCGTTGCAAAGCA
The DNA here is from genome assembly GCF_019279795.1 of Protopterus annectens. NCBI lineage: Eukaryota > Metazoa > Chordata > Ceratodontiformes > Protopteridae > Protopterus > Protopterus annectens. Next base: position 352,819,390 of record NC_056749.1, read on the forward strand.
CTTGTGCACTTTTATCTATTCCAATGTTTCTTCATCTCACTACTTCACCTAATTCATTATATTCTATATAATATGAGAATGGCTACTCCCGTAGCTTTACCTATGCTAATTATATCTCAAGATCTTTACGTCTACTTAAATGATTTATATGCCTTCTAATTATGTACATATACTGTCTGATTTAGCTGTTTTAAGTTATACATTTGTCCTGCCCCCTTTAGATAATGCACTCAGACACCTAAAGACATTTGACCACCTTTATTAAATTCAACAGAAACCAATAACTTTATTCTGAGACTGGAACAAGATAAGTGAATCATGACATTCTTCTTAGATCAGGCAGCATATCCACTCACCCTGTCTGAATAAGCAACGTCCATATTCCACTTGCTTATTCTTATCAACCAGGGTCCTACAACTCACTTGATCCCAAAATTCAATAACATCAACATCATCACCAAGAAGGGGAAAGAGTAGGACAATCTTGTCCCTCTTCTATGCTTTTTTCCACCATATGAACACTTAATAACCCTCTCAAATAAATGACAAAGAAAAAAGGGTAGGGAGGGAGGGTTGCAAGACCATGGCAAAAATGTGATCCTACTTCCCAAATTGCACTACTATAAAACTTAAACCCCTCCCAAAATCTACCTCCATTCCCACACTATTAACCCATTATCACCTGCAGCCTAAATAACATATAACTATCACTACAATTACCCCATCTATCACCCTCCCTTCCACCCTCAGTACCCGTATACTAATCCCCCCGCCGATGGTCCTGGATAAATGAGTTTGTCCCAAACTTAATTTGTCCTGGCCCCCTTAAATAATGCATGCAGACACCTAAAGATATTTGACTACCTTTATTAAATTAAACAGAAACCAATAACTTTATTCTGAGACTGCAATAAGATACGTGAAACATGACATTCTTCCTAAATAAGGGCAGCGTACCCACTCACCCTGTTCGAATCATCCATATTCCACTCGCTTATTTTTATCAAGCAGCATCCTGCAACTCACTCGATCCCAAAACTCACTGTCATCAACCATCACCAAGAGGGGGAAAGAAGAGGATGATCCCGTCCCTCTTCTCCACCCGCAAGACTGACCCCAGTCTGTTCCCCCTCTTCTATCCAAGAACTTTCATCATACCTTACAAAAATAACCTGAAGTATACATTAAATAAATCAAGGCCAATGTCACTCAAATGCACACAGTCATCTCAAAACCAAACCAAATCCGTGTCGTCAAAATCTTGGTGTTTAATCATGTACATGCCCAAAGCTCACAACTGCAGAGCCAACCTATGATTCAGAGACCTCTACTTCCACTCCAAAGCCTGAAAACTAACATTATTCCTCCAAATGAAGCGTGCCACTATCTCTGACCATACTATACATGTACCTGGATATAAGGTTTGCAATATACACAAATCCTCTTTTATCCTGTCTACCAGCTGCTTCTTAGGAATTATACGCAAATCAATTCCATCTAAGTTCATCACCAATATTTGAGGAAAACCTAACTGTTATTTACCACTTCAACATGCCGAATTAGCTGACTCCACCTAAGACCACGAACCCCATGCCAACTAACTGACCACCCTAATCGATACAATCTCAAATTCTTTCCATCTGTCCTAACTGACACCCTTTTCTCAGCTCAGTGGACTTAAGAATATCCCAAAATGACAATTTGGTTTCCTGAAAAAAACACAGAGAAAAAATAAATAATTAAGGTAGTGCAATTGAACCCATTATCAAATGAAAGATAATTGGGCATTAGAAGACCACCTCCCCACTCTCCTGATAACCTCAATAGAGCTGCCTTGCTTTGCCAAATTTGAAGCCCTCCCAATATGGAAAGAATGAGCTGAAAACCTCTCGTCTGGAAAACCCATACACCAAAGTGCTTTCCTTATGACCTGTACAAACTGACTACTCGTTACCATCCTCCCAGTTCTCAAACAGAAAACCAAATCTTACAGACCACCATTTGAATCCACCTAAGTCCTGCAGCCCAACCTACCAGACAAAGCCCAACACTTCTATCTCTCCTCAAGACTATTGATGCTCCTTTCCCAATCAACCTGTTTTGTATCTCCATAACACAATGTGAGCTGCCCCTGAACAAATCATTACATCCCTCTATAATAATGATCCCGATACCTCTGACACCGGAAATGCACTGAAATACGGCCATACACTACAAAATAGCCCACATGACATAATCAACTGAATCCCTCTTCACTAATGTCAAGCCCTTCACTAGATCTTTCAAAATCTGCATCATCAACAGCCAACACATATCCATATTCCCTCCAGACACTCTTCCCCATCATCTCAAGATACGCCCCACTTTCCAAGACTTTGTGAAATCACACAACCCAACCACTAGCGGAAAAATACTAATATCTGCCAAAATCATTTGCATTGCCTTATCTCACCCCCAAAGCCTGGCCAAGTAACAAAGCCACAACTCCTCCGTCCAAACCCCTTCTTCCTCCAGTAATTGCAAAATAAATTTATCAAAACCATAAACTGCCCTACCTTATGCTCTCCTAATGGATGCCACCCACAACTCCTGCACCAGTCTTATGCTTATGTCAACCCAAGATGCCCACCTCCTCTGGCAAAGCCACTGGCCTCTCTTCCACCTGCAGATCCAAAAGTTGAAATTTGCAACACTGAAATTGAGACAACCTGTCAGCAATTGCATTCCAGACCCCAGCCACATGCACCCCTCTGAATGAAAAATGAGTTTTCAAACTCTGCAAGACTAACATACATAAAACTAACAACAGCATTTCAGCTCTAGCGGTCTTCATCTGCAAAACCCGTACTACTGCCATGTTGTCTGAATGGAAAATGAAACTCTTTCCCCTCAATTTTGCCTGACAGACTACTGACCCTACGCATATTGGCATTAATTTCAAAAATGCCACATCCCTTATCCACTCCTCCTCCCAATCCAAAGGACACTCAGCAGCAAACTATTCACCTCCAAAAAAGGCCCCCATCCCAATATCTCCCACTGCATCCATGAACAGTTGCTGTTTCTCCTGCCCAACCCAATCCATCTGCCAAAAGGAAACCCCATTAAGCGTCTCCAAAAAAGATAATCACAGAACCAAATCAGCTCTTACCAGCTTCCTAATCCTAACCCAATGGTGGTTACACCTCCCTCCATTCAGTAAAAAGGCCACTGACCTCTAGAAAGTATGCCCTTGGTGAATAGCCCAACATGCAAAATTTAGAAGCCCTAAAAGTTCCATGACTGACTAACTGCATGCTTTAACCTTACCAACCACCACTCCAACATTATCAATGGGCAAGCAAAACAGCCCATGTCCTGCGTCCACTAACAGGCCCAAAAAATTCAAAGCTTTGGCCGGGCTTTCCAACTTGTGCTGAGCCGATGGAGCCCCTAACTCATCACACATCCCAAAGAATTTCTGAAAACCTTCATATACTCCCTCAAATCACTCCCCCACTAACATAAAATAATCTAAATTATGTGCAGCCCACTATGTATCCACCCTCTGCTGCCATATCCAATGAAAGACAATGCTGAACTTCTCAAAAGTAGCACAAGCTACAGAACAATCCACTGGCATAGCTTTACCAAAATAAAATTTGCTCCCTACTACCATGCCCAGTAACAGCCACTCCTCCTCTCTCACTGGCAGCAAGTGAAAAGTGGATTCAATAACCACCTTCGCTAACCACAGATTGATAAATCCCTGTTTAATTTTCACAGATTCAAAAAGAGTTGCATAGCTGATTTTAGCATCCTCAACCAAAATTAAATCATTCACTGAACTCCCTCATGGGTATGACAAATGGTGAATCAACCTGAATTCATAGGTTCATAGGTTCATAGTTTCATACTAGGCTATCTGCCCTAGGGCATTTATAAGCCTAGCCAGAATGTGTTTGGCTTTCGCCACCCACCTCCACTTTCTTCAGAACCAAGCCCATTGGGGAGACCTTAAAACTCTGAAAAGGATGGCTGTCAAAGGTCCCAACAACCTAGCCGCCTGTCACTCTTTCTCTACCAAATGCAGCAGAATGTCCTCCTTACCCCTTATGGACTGTAAATTCTTACAAACCATCCCATGCCCACCACCCTTGATTTAATAGAAAACCCCTTAGAAAGGACACCTTACCCCATAACCCTAGAAAATTGCCTCTACTACTAGAGTTCTGAAACAATGGAGATGGGGAAAAACCCCTTCAGCTAAAAATGAGCTCAAAGTCCTCAGATGAACCTCTCACTGCCCACATTGAACCACTATATGATTTCCCCCCACACTTCTAACAAACATGGGAAAACTTACATCCACCCATGAACACCTTCCCGCATTAAAAGCCCAACAGACACCTACAGTTTTGCCTCCTACCTTTCCCCCATAGCATTCCCTGCAAAGCTAGCTATCATCTTAGCCAGCCAAATATCTGGATGATGAACCTCCCAGCGAAAAGAGTGATCCACTGCTTTACACTTCTGAAACCTCTGGTCATACCATAACCAGCCATTCCCAGGCCTCAAATGCTGAGCCTCCTGTATAGTAAGAAAATAACCCAAAAGCAGCAATGCCAAAGATTGATCCTTCTCCAATAAAACTGCCATATAATAACCAAATCGTACCACCCAGTTATGCCATGTCCTAGGTCACAGTCTACCTACCCTCCTTCTCCCTAGAGCCACTAATGCAGCCAACAGATCTTTGCTGTTTGACAACTCTAACTCCACCAACCGCTGGACCCATTCTGCATCTATCAATTGAAAAACATTGATATACTCCCCTTTCCAAACCTTCTCCTTAACCATAGATGGAAAGTGAAAAGTCAGAAAAACTGTCCCTGTCCCTTGCACCAACATCTGGGTAGCCAAACAGGCACCTGGCCGTATACCAAAATCTGAACCAGTTCCAAAGCTGTACTGCCAACTGACCCACCAGTAGGAGGCCTAAATGCATCTTCCCCACTTATATCCTGCCTTGTCTGTGCCTTCCCTGTAGTTCTACCCATATCCCCCAGCCCATAGCTACCATCATCCCCATCATGCTCCAAATCTGCCCACCCTAACTGAAGACCTAGTGCCAAATCATTAACTGTTGCTCCACCTGGAGTCCTTCCAGCCACTGATAAATCAACTGCAACCACCTGTCTCGACAGTCATTGTCTCTTCCCCTGACTTGGTCCTCGGCCCCGAACATCACTTCTTCTGACTGGTTTCCGCTGCCTCATCCAACGTCTCAGGGTCAGCGCTGGGCACCTCTTGGAACAACTCTTCAGCTTGAGCCATGATGGTCTCCCACTGTTGTAGACTCTGCATGCTCACCATCTGTAACAAAGGAAAAGTTCATTAAGACAGTGAGGCATACAAGTTTGCCCACATCCCTTATAATGTTAACAAAAATAAATAAATAAATATATATATATATATATATATATATATATATATATATATATATATACATACACACACACACACACACACACACACACACACACACACACACACACACACACACACACACATATAAACTTCCCTCCACCAAGCACCATCCTGACATAGGCACCAGAGCAGCCACCCTCAGCAGTTTACCAGGCAATAACAGGCTTACTTCTGACAACTGAAAGGTGAAAGGTGTGGGAATCAGATCCTACACTATGAGGGTTATAGCACACAACCTTAGTTTTCATGCCCACTGCCAGACCTATCAAATTCAGGAGAAGGAGAAGCTAATGATGTCTAAACAGTGAACCCTTCATTCTACCTCTACCTCATGTATCCGTCCTATCTCTCATAACCTCCTTCTGCCTCACCCATGCAAACTGCTGCTAAAGTAACTCATTCCTGCCTACCCTGCAACTCAAAGGAAAAAAAACATACCCTTGTATCATACCTTTAACTTCTTCAATCCAGAACTCTGAAAAAAGCATAAATAAAAGTGGCCCAAAGTCCCAAACATAGAAACAGTCTGCAATGATTGCTTCAAAACATAGCAACCTGATACATAACAAGTTTTTGCATGAGCATGAATTACATGACAGGCTTAATGTGAATGCAAATCAACTCCCCATTAATAACCTCTCACAGTCAAGGGTTTGCCGCTAACTTGTCAAAGCCCACCATATTATGAAAGGAACCAACAATATGTGGCAAAATCTGGACATGCTGACAAATCTAGAGCTGAAAGGTATGACTCTCTATCCAGGATAAACAGCATGCTAAATGACTGTTAAGAACAATTGCTCCTGGTCACACTCCACATGCTCAGCAACAAACTTAATGCAAAAATGTTCCCAAGTCTGTGAACAGCATGAGACCTCCCCCAGCAACCCATCACTCTCTATCCAAGAACCAGAGACAAAAACTACCATTGATCCAACTAGTTGTCTTTTCTAACTGCCTTACCATTGGATCCGGTGTATCCACACTCCACCAGTGACTAGAATGATACAATCTTTTCACCTTCAGCCTAACACCATGAAGGGGATTGAACAAGACTACGATCAACATCAAAATTAGCCACACTACCAGGGAACACAAAATCATCCCACTATGGAGTTAATTACTGCACCGCACCAGAAGACACGAATGACTGGAGTACTCTCCTTTCCAGCTCATGGACAACCAAGAGAATTGCTCTCCTCCTGAATGCATATCACCAATGAACAAAGCTGGCAGGCCCCTACACCATAAAGGAAGCACCAGAAGCAACTAATATACAATAAGGTAAGAAAAAAAAAAACTTTCCTAATAAGCTCCCAACACACCTATCCAAAACCAATACAATAGTACTACCATCCACATCAATTAATGGTTCCGGACTAAAAGTAGTTCAAGTCCTACCTGTCCCCTTGTACCTACAGGTCATCACAGACGTGTTTCTAGTAGATGCAAGACCACTCCAAAAATGTGATCCTAATTCACCTACTATACTTTTATAAAACCTAAACCCCTCCCAAAATCTACCTCACTTTCTCTGAGTCCACACTATTAGCCCATTACCACTCACAAACTAACTAACATAGCCCTATGATTACACTTATAGGTTCATAGGTTCATAGGTAGGTACTAGGCTATCGGCCCAAGGGCCTATGTAAGCCTAACCAGCAAGGTTCCATAGCTTACACCACCCAAGAAAGTTATTTTCCTGTGCCACTGTCCAGCAGAGACACAGAAGTGACCCCCGGGGGTGCATTTCCTATTCCCATCCACTCCAAGATTTTTATTGAAGAGTGCTAATGAAGAACTTTGCTTGACATAGATGGGTAGCTTGTTCCAGAGTATAGGAAGTCTCTGGGACAGGAATCTATCCCTCCAGCATGTCCTGTTTATTGTGGTGATAAGGTTTAGGTCCCTAGAATGTGTAGCTCGGAGGGATTGGGATTTCTTTAGGTGCAGCATGTCCAACTGCTCTGGGTTTGACATAGCTTTATATGTTGGCAGAGTTCACCTCGGAGTAGGCGATATGCTACTGAGTAAAGCTGGAGTTTTTTGAGGTGGTTAGTGTAGGGCATTTGTTTGAGGCCAGTAATCCTCTTTGTGAGGTACTTCTGTGGCCTTTCCGGCTGCTGCAGATGTCTTGTGAAGTACATTTCGAAAGGGGCGTTGTACTCTATAATGGGTCTAATGAGTGATGAGTAGTGGGGAACAATGACCTCTTTTTTCCTGGATGAGAACCCTTTTATGATGAGGTGTGCCACGTAGAAGGACTTCCGAAATACTGTGGCGATGTGACTATCAAAGGAGAGACTACTGTCCACCTACAGTCAAAAAAACAATCAATAGTTCAAGAGAAAACACAAACCAACACTAGAACCAGTAATTTCTTTCTTCTTTATTACGATCTGGTACCTCGGCCTTTCGCCTTCAAAGGATCATGAACACAATGTGCTACCAACAGTTTAAATACACACAAAGTAGTGTTGATTAGCACGCAATTCTCACATTAATTACTCACTTAATTGATCGATCAAGTTTTAAAGTAGTCACATAACTTTTTTCCATTTTTTTATATAAGAAATACCATTATTTAATTATTTAATTATTTAAATACAATTTTTTAACCACAATTTTATAAAGGTGCCTTATAATAATATGTCCCCAGTGCATATAGAATAAATATTGAAATAATATCAAAATTATTAACTACATACATGAATAAATAAAATAAATTAATAATCAAAAGAATCTATCTAATCTAAAAAATTTGTAAATTAATTATGAAATAATCATATCCTATAATACTAACTATATGAATATAAATAATTCAAACACTTAATTCCAAATTTAACCCATAAGGCTTCAGTGTGTTATACTTTAGAATCATTCTAGTTTCTAATTCCAATAATCTTTGGATATAAATTCCCCCACTTTCAGAACAAAAAGGTTTGCCCAAAATACAAAACCTTAAACTATTAGGGCAACCACCATGTTTTTCAAGAAAATGCTTGGCCACAGGACTCACTTCATTGTGATTTTTAATATCTTTTAGATGTTCCAAAATGCGTATTCGAACCATTCTTTTAGTTTGTCCTATGTACCATACATTCACACAAGAACAACCCAAAATGTAAACTACCCCCACTGATTTACAATTAAAGCGATATTTTGGAAAGAATGTAATACCATTAATCCTGGTAATATTACTAGCTTTCCCACAGAGGCTGCAATTTCCACATGGATAAGTACCTAATGGAAGACTCACTCTATCATCACCTTTTTTATAGGGGTTATAATTTAATAACTCCTTCAATTTTTTCCCTTTCTTATATGAAAAAGTTATGTGTTTAGGAAACAAATGGCCTATGTTTTCATCCTCATAAATTAAATGCCAATATTTCCTCACAATTTTAGTTAATTCCTCAGATAAAGGTGAACATTTTGTAACATAGGATAGTTTTTCTTCATTAATTTCTTCATTGGTGGTTGCCCTAATAGTTTAAGGTTTTGTATTTTGGGCAAACCTTTTTGTTCTGAAAGTGGGGGAATTTATATCCAAAGATTATTGGAATTAGAGACAAGAATGATTCTAAAGTATAACACACTGAAGCCTTATGGGTTAAATTTGGAATTAAGTGTTTGAATTATTTATATTCATATAGTTAGTATTATAGGATATGATTATTTCATAATTAATTTACAAATTTTTTAGATTAGATAGATTCTTTTGATTGTTTATTTATTTATTTTATTTATTCATGTATGTAGTTAATAATTTTGATATTATTTCAATATTTATTCTATATGCACTGGGGACATATTATTATAAGGCACCTTTATAAAATTGTGGTTAAAAAATTGTATTTAAATAATTAAATAATGGTATTTCTTATATAAAAAAATGGAAAAAAGTTATGTGACTACTCTAAAGCTTGATTGATCAATTAAGTGAGTAATTAATGTGAGAATTGTGTGCTAATCAACACTACTTTGTGTGTATTTAAACTGTTGGTAGCACATTGTGTTCATGATCCTTTGAAGGCGAAAGGCCGTGGTACCAGATCGTAATAAAGAAGAAAGAAATTACTGGTTCTAGTGTTGGTTTGTGTTTTCTCTTAAACTACTGTCCACCTAACTTAACCATACATCCATCCCTACCCCCTTTCCACCCCCATGCCATTATTCTAACCCCCCTAAGATGGTCCTAGACAAATTAGTTTGTCCCCAGTTTCATATATAATATCTGTAATGATGCTTATCTTAGGATAACTGTTTTAAATCATTTCATCTTCACATACTGGTGTAGCTAATGTGGTTATGTCTAGAATTTTTCCAGTATTTCTACCAACTATCTACATGACTGTGTATGCCCTTAGTAATTCTCTAAATTGTTGCTTACTAGAGTATTTCACAATTATTTTTGACATATATGGAGCTTGTCTCCTTGGGCTTCCACTGGAGAGATGTCTTTGGTTAAACCCAGACATACCCAGTAAACAAGAAGCAATATAAAAAAAAATAAAAAAAATAAATAAATAAATAAAATCATAGATACGTAAATACATACATAGAAAAGTGCAATTTTTTTTGTTAATTTCTTTTTTTATTATGCATGTATTGGCATTTGCATCTGACCCTTATATGGACAATATGAAGTTATATACATCACCAGTAACAACATCTCTTCTTTCTCTTTCTTTCTTGTATTCATTTCATTCATTTATTGTTTCTTCTGCTTTCTTTTTCTCTTTTTTTCCTTATCCTCACATTGTTCTTTATCTTATTTGCTTCTGTCCTTCCTTTCATTTTGTTCTTTCTTTTTTCTTTCTTCTTCCATTCCTTCCTTTCTCATTTCTTTTATTACTTATCTTGAATTTGTTAACCAGGGTAGAGTACTGACCTCAGTGGACATTTCAGTCTCAGCTTTGGGTAAACACAAATGTTACGTGATATTATATAGAGAATGAGTGACAAGATGCACTATATGCATATATGCACAATTAACAAACATTACATCCAAAGCAAATATCATAGTTGGCTTGAGGGTACAATGGCAATAGATAAATGACATTATATACAAATTCCCTGACAAAACACAATATATATACAGTATATAAGCAGTTGAAAACAGATTTGGCCTTCCAAAAGAATTACGATCAAAGCTAGAGTCAGAGCAAGGGATGCAGAAGGAAAAACGGTATGAAGAAGTTATATCAGCAGTTGCTTTTTCTTACAGTATTGAAATGTGCTTTTATTTCTGATTGAAAAATAGTGCAAGAAGAATGATCATTAAGAGAAGATGGGAGAGACTGACGCTGCTTTTGATAAGTGACTGAAAAAGCATGGTTTGTACAGTGAAAACTTGTTTCGACATTTGGAGGAGAGGACCTGAGTCTGTCTTTCTTTCTTTCCATCATTATCAGTTCCTTCCTGTCTTCCTTCCTCCTGTCATTTTTTTCTTCTTTTCTTTCTTTCCTTATTCTTGTTCCTTCCTTTTTTCTTTCTTTCATTACTTTACTTCCTTTTTCATTTTTTCTTTCTTTCCTTTTCTATCTTTCCTCAATTTCCTTCCTTTCATGTCTTTATTTCTTCCTTCTCTTTCTTCATTTCATTTGCTTTATTTATTTTCTACATTCCTTTTTTTTCTTTTATTCATTCTGTCTGTCTCACTTTCCGTCATCTTAATTAATCATTGGTTATAAGCAAAATTAAACAATATGAATAGTATTAAAGAGGCAGGTAGGATCTGCTATACATAAAGAAAGAAGGTAAGTCAAAGGATTAATATCAGAATTACTGTCTGACTCATGACAGACAATCTCTCTCTCGCTCTTTCAGCTTTTCCCGGTTAGGGGTCGCCACAGCGGATCACCTTGTCCGATCATGACTGGCAGTGGAGTTTTATGGTATCAAGTTGCCAGCCTGGTGCCCAACCTTTCCAAAGAAGGCACACACACACACGCACTCACGCCTAGGGCCAAGTTTAGTGTGTCCAATCCACTTGCAACATGTCTTTGGGGATGTGGGAGGAATGATACCGCATAATTGAAAATATCCTTGTAATCAATTAAGCGTGACACAAAAAGGACCAAATATAACAATAAAAATAGTAGCAAGGGTAATAAATCACCGTATTTTCTCAAACTGATACACATAACAAATAACATTAGATAATGCTAAATAGTGATGTCATCTGCATTCTTTGTGAGAGTTTTTATAACTTGTTAATTAAATTTCTACCATGTTTTGGATCGGAACCTAAACAGCATAAAGAACCTGCATTGACAACAAGTAATGCATGTTATATATAAGGAAGGACTTTGAAAGAATCATGTTTCATGTAATTAAAGGACAGGCATTGCTGATAATAACAATCATCTCTCCTCCCTTGATCTGTCCTTGGTCAATTATTTTAGTATTAATGCAATTTCTTTAAAGCTGTATTCATAAGACAAACCAGTTTTTCCATGAAAGAATTGCAACTTTCTGAATCACTATTCTAACAGTCTTCTAATAAATTAAGTATGATAAAAAATACGGTAGAATAAAATGGTAGAATGGACTAGAAGTCACTGTACTGCTATTTTGCCTGTAATCATTCATATCAATCAATTTTGTTGTCACTGCTTGCATGAATCATAAATGTCACTATCTAGGATTTATTACAGTTAAAGTAAAAGAGTAAAATTTCAAGTTTTCCCAGTAGCTATTAAACTATAAATGATAAACAACCCCTGTGGCACTTTGGAGCATGACTGATAAAGTATAATTCCAGAGTTAGTTAAGGTGAGTAAAATCATAACCTTACAGGATATCTTATTGCTTAAATACTAATTATTACTCTTTACAATAATGTGCTCTATTTCCTTTTGTCACTATTTCCTTATTATACTTTAATTTGTGGACTTGAATAATCATCCTTGGTGTCTTTACAAATAGTGCATACTTTGGTGTTAGGACCCCAGTGATTAATATATGCTTTCTGTCACATTTTATATAAACAGTTGCATTCCCCTGCCTCCTTAAATTATTTCCTAAGTTCAATACAAACAAAATGCCAAAAGGACAGGTACAACAAAGACAGAAAGCCCAGTAAAATACCTGAGAGAAGTTTATTAACACACTGTAGCACCTCTGCTATACAACAGCCTTTAAGGAGTGAAACAATACACATTCAGCAGCATTATATAATCCAATTACTTTGTTAATTAAACAAGTAACCAATGAAATTATTAAATAATATCATTTAAATAATTAAATAAAACTTAAAAATAATTAAAATTAAAACTCTCCGGTTACATTCTGTATTCAGACCTTCAGGGATTAAAGTACCATATTTCAAAATAAAAACTGATGTTTTATACAATCTTTTTAATATTTCAAACCTGTAGGATATGAATTATGGTACAACTTAAAGTGCAGTGCAATAGGACTCTCAACCCTACAATTCCTAATATCATTCACATGTTCTTGTAGTCTTAACTTAAACCTTCTTTTCTTCTTCCCCCACACGGACATTTCAAAGGATAAACAGTGCCCTCTGTATTGCAGATATATCTCTCATTAGTTTTTGAAAAAAAAACATTCATCTTGTGAAAAGTATCTATATAAACTTACAGCTCGAATAGCCACCACATGGAAAAATTTCAAAACAAGAAGGATCAATGCAAATCAATGAAACTGGCATAGAAAATACATCATGTACAAGCATGCTCTTCAAGTTTCTCCCACATTTGTAAGGAATTCAAGGATGTCTATACAATACTCCTGATAGGCCCTTAAGCTGTAACAAAAAATCTCAGTAATATTTCACTAAAGAAATCATCTGATAACTAAAACTGGTATAAGAAGTCACAAAATAAATGTTCTTTTTATCTTTATTATAATCAACTGCGGCACTGTCATCAGTAATAAATAACTGTTGGTCACCAGAACTATTTTTGTCAAGGGATGAATAGGCCCCTCATTTTATTCAAAGCTTCCTCTACCAACTTATTATCATAACCTCTGATTACAAACATATAAGCCATCCTTTGGGCTTCTTCAAGAAAATCTGGATAATTTTTGTATAATCTAGATAACCTCAATAATTCCTTATAAGATAAAGTTGACAACAGATGGGGTGATGGCAACTAAGTCCGAAAAAAGAAATCCAGCACAGAGGAAGATGAAGGTTCAAAAGTTTTATTGTGGCAAGCTCCATAAATAAAATATCCACAGCAAACCGGTTTCGGCTGAGAGTTCAAGCCTTCTTCAGCCGAAACTGGTTTGCTGTGGATATTTTATTTATGGAGCTTGCCACAATAAAAATTTTGGAACCTTCATCTTCCTTTGTGCTGGATTTCTTTTTTCGGACTTTGAATGTTTTGGTTTAATCCGTGCACTTAGTCTGTCCTGCATATCCTTGGTTCAGTCTGTTCACAAGTGGTGACAACTAAAACCATGATGAAATTGACCACTATCCTCAAACTTCCTATATACAGAAGTTTTAATACTTCCATAAATTCCCCCTTCAATCTTCACATCAAGAAAGGTAATACTGTTACCAAATCAGAAGTCATCAAAATACAATTTTAGAACTGACTGATTCCCACAGAGAGGTAGGTGTTGGTGAGGCTATTCCCGAGAACATTTGTCTGAGTGGAACAAAAGAGGTTTCATCGGACTTCTCTAAGGCACTTGTTATTACTTATAGCAAGGAAGCTCATGCTTTAAGATCCATCTTTGAGAAAAACTGGCCTATATTGCTAGAAGACCTTTACATGAGACAACACGTGGGAGATAAATCCATGATTATATATAGAAAGGACTTAACCTTAAATATTTTTTTAAAATGAAACAAGTAACCAAAATACAAAATAGACAGGGAATGACTAAGTGTGGGGCATGTTCATGGTGTCATAAAGTCCAAGTAGCCAACAGCTTTACAATGAGAAATAATGAGAAATACCATATATTACGTGAACAGTAAATATTCTTGTTCTTCTAAAGCAGTGGTTTACATGGCATTTTGCACTTCCTGACCATGATGCTACATTGGTAAAATGGAGAGAAAATTCTGGCAGAGGATTTATGAACATGATTATGCTGTAAAGAAACAAAACTTGAATAATGCTTTGGCTAGACATATTAATTGCAATACTGATCACAAATTTAGTTTTATGGCCAAAGATTCAGTGTGTGTACAACACAACAAGCCATGGGGGCTCCTTTTAGAAATAAAAAAAACTATAGTGGCAAATCTGCCTACAGGCGAATAGTTGGCCAGGATTGAATGAGCGGAGCTCATTGCCCCAGTGTTGAAGTTGAAAGCTCTTGAAAGGAAAAAAGTTAAGATGGCAACATCTAAATAAATAAAATGTATTGCCTTTTATTTACCTTTTGATATATATATATATATATATATATATATATATATATATATATATATATATATATATATATATATATATATATTTAACAAACACATTTTTCACCTACATATTTTACACATATATATGTTTTATATATATATATATATATATATATATATATATATATATATATATATATATTTTTTTTTCATATTTATTCACTATTTAACTTATTTAAGGTATATATTTATATGCATTTATTTTTTACATATAAAAAAAGAGTGCACATTTGATACTGGTGTAGTGACCTAAACAATATGTTCTTAATCAGACATGAAGTAATTCAGTGAAGAGTTACTGAATAGCTGGGTAACTACAGCAGAGCTAGTAAGAGAGATGGCTAGAAAGGTGCTTGGTGTGACATCTGGAAAGGGGAAGGAGGACATGGAGACCTGGTGGTGGAATGAAGAAGTACAGGAGAGTATACAGAAAAAGAGGTTGGCGAAGAAGAAGTGGGATTGTCAGAGAGATGAAGAAAGTAGACAAGAGTATAAGGAGATGAGGTGCATGGCAAAGAGAGAGGTGGCAAAGGCTAAGGATAAGGCATATGACAAGTTGCATAAAAGGATGGATACTAAGGAGGGAGAAAAGGGCCTGTACTGATTGGCTAGACAGAGGGACCGAGCTAGTAAAGATGTGCAGCAGGTAAGGGTGATAAAGGATAATAAGGGAAACATACTCACAAGCGAGGAGAGTGTGTTGAGCAGATGGATAGAGTACTTTGAGGGGCTGATGAATGAAGAGAATGAGAGGGAGAGAAGGGTGGATGATGTGCGGATAGTGAATCATGAAATGCAGTGGATTAGCAAGGAGGAAGTAAGGATAGCTATGAAGAGGATGAAGAATAGAAAGGCTGCTGGTCCAGATGACATACCTGTGGAAGCATGGAGGTGTTTAGGTGAAATGGCAGTGGAGTTTTAACTAGAATGTTTAGTGAAATCTTGGAAAGTGAGAGGATGCCTGAAAAATGGAGAAAAAGTGTTTTGGTACCGATTTTTAAGAATAAGAGTGATGTGCAGAACTGTAGTAACTACAGAGGGATTAAATTGATCAGTCACAGCATGAAGCTATGGAAAAGAGAAGTGGACGCTAGGTTAAGAAGGGAGGTGATGATTAGTGATCAGCAGTATGGTTTCATGCCAGGAAAGAGCACTACAGATGCGATGTTTGCTTTGAGAGTGTTGATGGAGAAGTACAGAGAATGTCAGAAGGAGTTGCATTGTGTCTTTGTAGATTTAGAGAAAGCATATGACAGGGTGCCCTGAGAGGAGTTGTGATATTGTATGAGGAAGTCAGGAGTGTCAGAGAAGTATGTAAGAGTGGTACAGGATATGCACGAGGGTAGTGTGACAGTGGTGAGGTCTGCGGTGGGAGTGACGGAAGCGTTTAAGGTGGAGGTGGGATTACATCAAGGTTCAGCTCTGAGACATTTCTTATTTGTAATGGTGATGGACAGGTTGACAGGCGAGATCAGACAGGAGTCCCCGTGGACTATGATGTTTGTAGATGACATTGTGATCTGTAGTGAGAGTAGGGAACAGGTGGAGGAGACCCTGGAGAGGTGGAGATATGCTCTAGAGAGAAGAGGAATGAAGGTCAGCAGGACTAAGACAGAATATATGTGTGCGAATGACAGGGAGGATAGAGGAATGGTGACGATGCAGAGAGTAGAGGTGGTGAAGTTGGATGAGTTTAAATACTTGGGATCAACAGTTCAGAGTAATGGTGAGTGTGGAAGAAAGGTGAAGAAAAGAGTACAGGCAGGATGGAGTGGGTGGAGAAGAGTATCAGGAGTGATTTGTGACAGACACGTACCAGTAAGAGTGAATGGGAAGGTCTACAAGAGGGTAGTGAGACCAGCTATGTTATATGGTTTGGAGACAGTGGCATTGACAAAAAGGCAGGAGTCTGAGATTGATGTGGTAGAGTTGAAGATGTTACGATTTGCAATGGGTGTAATGAGGATGGACAGGATTAGGAATAAGTATATTAGAGGGTCAGCCCAGGTTGGAAGGTTTGGAGACAAAGCCAGAGAGGCAAGATTACATTGGTTTGGACATGTGCTGAGGAGGGATGCAGAGTAAATTGGGAAAAAGATGCTAAGGATGAAGCTGCCAGGTAACAGGAAAAGAAGAAGGCCTAAGATAAGGTTTATGGATGTGGTGAGAGAGGACATGCAGGTGGTTGGTGTGACAGATCAAGATGCAGAGGAAAGGAAGAAATGGAAACAGTTGATCTGCTGTGGCGACCCCTGACGGGAACAACCGAAAGAAGAAAAAGAAGATGAAGTCATCCAGTACTATGTATAGTTTGTTTTTACTCAGTATAGAACATATACTTTTGAGAAGTATGTTATTACATAAAAATGTTCTAGTAGTGGTCTTTTACTGTACATATATAAGAAATTAAAATGAATTCTATTTACAGTTCACTATTAGCTTGTTAGCAATAGAGTGGCAGGCAAATGCGTTTTAGAATATGTGTTTTATATTCATGAGATGAAGTGTTTAAATGTTATTAATATTCATGAGTTAATTCACCAATCAGTGTTACAGGAAGCCTATATAGGAAGTGACCAAAATTACCAACTGTCTGATGAAGTTTAACATTTGGTTTAAATGAAAGCGCTAACCTGATTTTTTTATTTTCAGCAAATAAAGGATTTTATGTGACAATTCAACCTTCTGGGTTTGTTCCTTAACCTAGTTTGCTGTCAGTGGAGTCAGTGAACTGCTTTTATTTCAGTTCTGAGTGGGGAATGATATCAAAGGCCTTGGCCAGATCGAGATAGGCTGTATGAACTGACTTGCCCTCATTCAAAACTCTGGTGACTGACTCAAAGAATTCAACCAGGTTGAGCAGGCATGATCTACCTTTCACAAAACCATATTGCGTGAGATCTAGAGTTTGAAGATTCCCTATATCCTTGTCAATTAGGTCCATGATGATGTGCTGCATAGCCTTACATATCATACTCATCAGGCTAATGGGGCGATAATTCCCAGGGTCTGTAGTCACTCCCCCTTTATGGAGAGGGATGACTGTAGCAGTGCCCCATTTGGTAGGGACAAAGCCTGAGTTGAGGCTGTGAATGAACAGGGCACACAGAAGTGGTGCCAGTTCACTTTGTAGTTCATGTAGAACATTCAGGGATATTGTCGGGTCCTAGGGGAAACTGTATTCTTGGTATTGGACAATGCAGCTTTAACCTGTGCTGCAGTAATGCTGTGTGCCTGGCATCCCTCCAGTATTGTGATTAGTCCTTTGTGGGGGGGAGAGGGGTAAAGTTGGCACTGAATCTGTCAGCCAGTATGTTGGCAATAACTGCTGGCTCAGTATAGGAAGTACCATTCGCAGTAACTCAGAGCAAACCTGGGTATTGCCATGGAGATTTTTGCTATAACTATAGAAGGCTTTGTGGTTGTTTTTAGTGTCTGCTGCAATTCTGCTTTCATAGCTGGCTTTAGAGGTTTTGATGAAGGATCTCAACTTTTTGTTGAGGCTAATAAGGGAGATTTTCCAGTCTTGCGACTTCACCTTTTTCTGCAACAGTTTCTTCCCTCTGTTGTAGAGTTTATTAATGACAGATGAACACCAGATTGGCTTCCTTTTTTGGAGGAGAGCTTCTTGGTTCTGTTGGGTATGGCTAGTTCCTTGCATTTATGTACGTGTTCATACAGTGCATTGGTGTATGATTAGGCAGTCATACATCTATTTTCCATTGGCATGGGTGCTGTGGAGTTAGCCACCTCTTTTTTAAGGAGCACAAAATCAGCTTTGGGGAAGTTTTTCATGGTGCGAATGAGACTGCCCAGTTTATTCTTTACAACAACGGATGTAAACTGACTGTTCACCATCATCCCTAAAGAATATGGCATTCAAGCTGTGAGAGAATATTTATGTAAGAACATAGCATCCACAAATGAGAAAATAGTAATGATTTGTGCTCTCTTAGAAGTTATACTAGCAAGTAATATTTTCCTATTTGGAGAGCAGCCGTACCATCAAGTATCGGGTGTTGCTATAGGTAGCCCTATATGAATGGGAGAGTATGCAGCATTTGGCTCAACAAACAACTATACTAATAACATTTTATTTTATAAATCCTTTGTTGACAATATTTTTTGGTTTGGAAGAGTGATGAAATTGGACTGCAAGAATATGTTTGATTCTTGGAAACTGCTACAAATTTTCTGTGATTTAAGTTGAAATATCCTAGAACAGAGATTTAGTTTTTGGATATAGCACTTAGAAATACTAATGGGTTGATATCAAGGAATATCTATAGAAAGAAAGTTCAGGCTAGCAGCTCTCTCATTTTCTCTCCTTGAAGCTGATTGTCACATCCTCAACCAGTAATACTAAACTACTCCAACAAGTGCTAGGATAGGCAAATACCTGGTATACTGAAAATGGGCTTAAGCAAAAAAAGTGGAGCACAGTAGAATTTGACAAAAATAATAGCTTAGGCCTCATATGGTAATAAGTGGTACCCCTCTTTAGACAGGTATGGCCACATGAGGCCTATGTATGTGGTCAACTCTCCCTTTCTCTCTCTCTCTCTCTCTCTTTCAGTCATCATGCAGTCATCATGTTTCCACCTTAATCAGGAAATTCTTGTTTCTGGCTCAGTTAATTTACAAGGGAATGCCTTTGAGATCCACAGAACTCATCTTAACACTTACCTTTTCCCCTTTATGACCCATCAATTAATACAATGTCCCTTGCTGTATGTACAAATTCAACCATATTGCTCAATTGGAAAGACCACAATGTTTCTCAACCAAGAAAATTAAAAGATTTCATTCCTTCAACTATCCTTATACATTCACTCAGCTCTTTGTTTATTCAGTAGTCTACCAGTTGTTTGAAAGTGCCCTGTACCTCCCGTTTTGAGCTGTGAAAAACTCGGTCCTATCTGACCACCTATTTCTTCACAAAACCAGAGTCTCCAAAACACGAGTACTAGGACAACAATCCACACCGACAAATAAACAAGACTCACTGGAGTGATAGTTTCATAAGTCAACATATTCCCAGCATATGGAATATGTTTCCACTTTGTCTGGGTTTAAGGCTATTCTTGATGACTGGATGGTAGACATAAATTTACACCCAGGTTATTTTATATATAGCCCTGCTCAGTGTGGGAGGAGAGCACTATTAAGTGCTTGTAAAGGGTGGCAAGAACTTATAAGTGCGTCTACCTAAAGGGGTATATGGCTACGTACCTTCTGGTTCATGCGATCACCTCCTAGAATTACTTCTATGTCCACAAGTGCCCATGGCTGCCATGAGAATTGTGTTAAAGCTAACGATGATGTTGATGATGATGAAAATGAAGAATGTACACTATTAGCTGTTAGAAAAATGTGTATTTGAATACACGAGAAATGTTAGTTTAAAAGCAAAGTAGTATATAATGCATTTTATTCTATTAATCATATAGTAGTAAAATTAATTCATGTCTAAATGTAAAGTAGTTTTGAAACTGCAGTGTGGCTTGAAGCAAAGCTGAACTCTGACCCTGGCAGAATGCTAGCTTAGCAAGTTTTAATGTTTATGCTTTTCACAAGTGATTATCTGCTGGGTCAGGAAATTAAATGTGTGAAATAATAAAATCTTCTGCTCTTTCCTGTTGGAATGATCTGGCCTTGTATATGTGTTACTTAGATAGCACGCAGCTGTGTGAGAAAGTGTAACAGAGAACAAAGACATGCATTAAAAGACTGAAGCTGCTATTGTATTTGAACTGATATGAAACCTTGAATAAGTAACTTTACAGAAAGACATTATGACTGACCAGCTGGATAGCAAGGCCATATTGTATCTAGAGGAAAAGTTTTTTAAAATATACAGCATCAGCAAGACTTAATGAATGAAGAATTGTAAGCTAAAGTGATGTAGATGCCCTGTGACATATCACGTCAGTAAGGTGGGCATAGCTTAAATGTTAAACCTATATAAAATTGTGTGCTTCCTGTTTCATGTCAGACAAAATTCTGTACTTGTACGTTTTTTGCCTCCTGGTGTACACTAGTAAACTTTTGAATCTGAACCTCCTGTGTATTGAATTCTTAATTTTATTTAACATTAGCAAATACTAGTTGTTCAAGCAACTGTTATCCCTGCACATATTCATCAACATCAGCTGTTGTTTGAAAACAAAGCTACTCCTACACCACACCTACCACAGCATGTGCGCTATGACCATGGTCTGTAAAAAGTGGAAGTTGCATATACTGCACAAGTGCCATCCAGTATCTGTTGTTAGAGTCCTTCATAACCCTCCCCTTTATGAAAATCATTCTCTGCAAGTGCAACAGTAAATAACACTGTCATTAATTATGAACTACTTACAAAATGAAAAATAAAGTAAGGGCAGACTGTTTTATCAGTAGAAATATTATCAAATGAGAATATGGAAAATTTGTATACATAAAGTAAAACTGAATTAAGAACTTAAAATGTCAAATTGTGGTATGCCATCTAGGTTGAGGGCCTTGTTCAAAGTAAGTGGTGGTCCTGATAGGCAAGAGTCATCACTGGATAAGCCTACCTGATGAGAAAGTTCAATACTATCTTACCTTCTCATTGCAATCTTTATAAAAGGCTTCTCAATTCACATTTGCCTGCAGATATTCATCTGCTTTGATAACTGTTCTGCATAAGCTGAGAAATATTTCCACATGCTCATCTTCCCTGTGGTCGAAATGCAGTGGTCAGTAATGGAAAATAATACACTTAGCATACAGGTTACACACCTAGAAAAACAAAAAAAGATGTTTACAACACTGCATGTAGACACCCCAGTGAAGTCAGAACATTACTGAACAGATGATGAATAATCTCAGGAAGAAGGCTAGTGATGTCTCAGCTTGTAGCATCATCTTATTACTTATTGGAGCATGTAGTGTTACTAAATAAAGTTGCAACCACATCAGTGTACTCAGAACCAACATTTACAGATGAGTTTTCCACAAATCTGAATGCCATTACATTAATTTGTATAGTCTGCTTTTTTTGCATGTTAATAGTGTGTCTTTTTGTACAGATTGTATTAATTAATTTATTTATTTATTGTGGTTGGTGGATATTTTCATTGTTTTGAACTGCAGACATTTGATTTGCTGCAGCAAATTATTATGGTTAATGTATGAGAACCCTAGAATGCTCCTTTCCTATTCCATGCATCTGCATGACAATAAATTTAGTGTATTTTAGTAATGAGGTGTAGAGGGAACTTGTCCTCCAGCAAAATCACGTTTTTATTCTACATTTAAAGAAATCAATTTTAGGGGATTGCTATTTGTAAAATTATTTTCGTAGCATTCATAAAGTAACAAAACCTTATTTTATATGCCCGTTATTTGCCAAGAAGTAGTAGAAAGGAATTTAGCCTTTTTACATCCAGAAAGGGGAAATCAATTAAACTACCTTAAAGACTCTTCCTGAGTTATACAGTATTATTTAAATTATTCAGATGATATTTTGAGAAGAAAAATTCTGAGGAGTATGAAGGAGATGTATTAAGTGTGTGTGACTTAGAAATTAATCTAACTTACCAATACCTTTGATTAATATTATTCCACAGAAAAGAAGATCAGAAACTTTCATCGTTCTGCCTGATGCCTGACATAAATCAAAACTTCATGGAGATGCATTATCACAAGATATAGTACGAGCCCCTTTATCTGAACATTTACAGATATTAAAGTGAAGCCTGTGCCTGTGTTTTTTATTTCTGGTGTTGAGATCCAGTTTTTACTGAGCAGGTAACAATATCTAGCTTTCTGTCATCAGCAAAATGGTCAACTACACTTCTGTGATTTTGGTTTTGCTGTTGGCAAATAAATGTCATACTGGAGAGACCACAGCACTAATTCCTATAGTACCTAATATCCTGAAAAGTGGCCAATAGTGTAATACTGGATCATGCAATCAAATAGAAGCATGAATGAGGTTGCTGCAGATGGACATGTGGCACTGATACCAGTACTATGATCTGGTACAGTGTAATACTGGATCATGTAATCCAACAGAGGTATGAATGAGGTTATTACATATGGACATGCATCACTGATATCAGTATTATGATCAGGTGCAGTGTAATACTGGATCATGTAATCCAACAGAGGTATGAATGAGGGTATTGCATATGGACATGCATCACTGATATCAGTATTATGATCAGGTACAGTGTGATACTGGATCATTTAATCCAACAGAGGTATGACTGAGGTTATTGCATATGTGCATGCATCACTGATATCAGTATTATGATCAGGTACAGTGTAATACTGGATCATGTAATCCAATAGAGGTACTAATGAGGTGGTTGTAGATGGACATGCAGCACTGATATCAGTACTATGATCTGGTACAGTGTAATACTGGATCATATAATCCAATAGAGGTGCTAATGAGGTGATTGTAGATGGACATGCAGCACTGATATCAGTACTATGATCTGGTACAGTGTAATACTGGATCATATAATCCAATAGAGGTGCTAATGAGGTGATTGTAGATGGACATGCAGCACTGATATCAGTACTATGATCTGGTTGAACCTGAGAGCATAAGTGCTAAAAATACATAATCACTCTCACTCCTCTGTATAAGTATGCTTCAATGCAAGTCAGACTGCACATTGTAGTTGAATGAAAAAGATGTGTTTATATCTATATTTGCAAAATTATATTTCAGTGGACAATGACAGATATCATTTGACCACATGAACATCTACTCCATCATACAGTAGCCAAGAGATTGTATTGTGGTATCTTACTGAATCATCTAACACAGATGAATTCCGCATAACTTGGTCCTTGCAAACAAACACTTTTGGAAAGAGGTTAAAATTATGTTTTGAATCGTGGTACATAGATCAGATTCAACAGCTGTAGGACTT
The DNA here is from genome assembly GCF_019279795.1 of Protopterus annectens. Taxonomy (NCBI): domain Eukaryota; kingdom Metazoa; phylum Chordata; order Ceratodontiformes; family Protopteridae; genus Protopterus; species Protopterus annectens. The sequence continues at coordinate 352,843,183 of NC_056749.1, forward strand.
TCACAGTATGCACAGATTTATTAGACAATAAACACCCTACTTGTTGAAACTTACAGTTTCACCACGTTTAAAACATAGCATTAAGAAGAGGAATATGAAACTGTTCCTTTCTGTGGTGTTATTCCCTTCCAGCCATGGGCAGTACATTCTTCATGTAAATGTTAGGTTCCTGCTTCTTGTTACTTATACAAATGCTGCTACTACTAGAAAGTGATCAAAATGTTTTTTGTGACAATTTGTGGCCATGGTGGAGAACAGCAGTCACTCTCTGTTCACTGAATATGGTTGGGTACTCAGTTACAAGACATAAGCCAGAAGCGATGATGATGTTTTTATTCACTTTACATTTCAAAAGCAGTATAGTAAGTTTTGAAAACTGTCTTATTTTGCTTGGAGTTTGTGGCCAGTTAGTTGAACTTCTGTAAATTCTGAAAGATCATTGCTAAGGAAATTTCTCCATACAATCATGGTGCCAAATCTCTGGATCTGATTATATTATAAAAAAGAGTATATATAGATTCTATTTAGTGGTAGGATAGAATATGACATTCATGGGAAATGCTACACTTTTTGTTGTACTGCTAGCAACTTCAAGTTCTTTTATGCAGTCAGTATTTTCTGGGAGTACCACGTTCAGCATGACTTTGAAGCTTGCATATAGCACAAAAACTGGCAATGCATCACTGTTCTGCAGTGAATGATGAATATTTTGTATTTACTATTTGTTTCTTTATAGCCATCAATGTCAGATGTATAACTTAATGAAATCAATCCAGAGTGCTAGCTCATTCAGATCACATCTAATCACAGATAAAGGTTTACTTAATTAATAAATTAATTTGCTTGTCTATACCGTCAGGATAACCTCTACTCACCCTAGTCACCAGAGTGATATTCAGTTACTGCTTAGCACTCTTTAATTATGAGTTTTATGCCTACCCTCACATCTATTCTTAAGAACATTTAATATTGTTGTTTGTACACATCCTCACATACCATCCACCTCCCTAACCTCAATGTTCTCTTCACAGCAGCTCACTCTATACTTCAATACTTATCTTGTGTTAAAACTTTGTTAGTAGCCTTTCTATTCCCCGTTGCAAAGCACTTGTGCACTTTTATCTATTCCAATGTTTCTTCATCTCACTACTTCACCTATTTCATGATATTGTATATAATATCAGACTGTCTATTGCTGTAGCTTTACTTATACTAATTGTATCTCAAGATCTTTACATCTACTTATTATAGTCCTTCTAATTATGTACATATATGGTCTGATTTAGCCATTTTAAGCTATACATTTATAATATCTGTAATGATGATTGTCTTAGGATAACTGTTTTAAACCATTTCTTCTTTACATACTGGTGTAGCTAATGTGGTTATGTCTAGAATTTTTCCAATATTGCTACCAAAGATATAAATTACTGTGTATGCCCTTAGTAATTTTGTAAATTTTTGCTTAATAGAGTATTTGAAAATTATTTTGAAATATATGGAGCTTGTCTCCATGGGCTTCCACTGGAAAGATGGTTTTGTTTAAACCCAGTCAGACATACCCAATAAACAATGTCAAAATAAAATAAATAAACACAGACATAAATACATACATAGAGAAGTGCAATTTTTTGTTAATTTCTTTTTTTTATTATGCATGTATTGGCATTTGCATCTGACCCTATCTGGACAATGTGAAGTTATATACATCACCAGTAACATCTTTTCTTTCTCTTTCTTTCTTTTATTCATTTCATTCATTTAATGTTTCTTCTGCTTTCTTTTTCTCTCTTTTTCCTTATCCTCACATTGTTCTTTCTCTTATTTGCTTCTGTCCTTCCTTCCATTTTGTTCTTTATTTTTTCTTTCTTCTTCCATTCCTTCCTTTCTCATTTCTTTTATTACTTATCTTGAATTTGTTAACCAGGGTAGAGCACTGATCTCAGTGGACATTTCAGTCTCAGCTTGGGGTAAACACAAAAGTTACGTGATATTATATAGAGAATGAGTGACAAGATGCACTATATACATATATTATATGCAAAATTAACAAATATTACATACAATTTTATTTATTTTATTTTACATTTGGTTCTGAGTATATGATAAGAAATATGGTAGTGGAGGTAGAAAAATGAGAATTGGTATAGATAGGTGAACTAGTGTCAATAAGAAGATATGTTTTG